>NW_009220789.1:0-22232 GCF_000690835.1 Fulmarus glacialis | reverse complement strand
GTTGCACCACTTTCCCTGCTGTCATTAGTATTATTGCATTTTCCTCTTCAGGAAGCTCATTTAAGTAACATCAGTGTTGTGATTAGAAGATACATGTATTCTGCCCTTTTTGTCAAAATTTTGTCTGTTTTTTTTAAATGTTTTTAGTGGAAAGATGTGCTGCAATGATGAACTTTATTTTTTACTCTAATCATTTAAATAAATGTCACAAACGACATTGTCAAGTTAACTGTTATATCCTGCTCAGCCTACTTGCCATATGGAGGAGTTTAATTATTAAGAGTAGGAGTGATTTGCTTTGGGAGCTTTTAATTGAAAGATTAAACGAAGCTCAGTCTGAGGCTGTCTCTTCAAGCATTTGAAGATTTTAACGACACCTTATGAAAGGATTTAAGATAAAAGCAATATGTTTGTTGCCTTTATTGTGAATAGCTGTTTTGAACATCTGGTGAAATTCTTGAAATTACTGAAAAGCAAGTGTTTTCAATAATCCCTACTGTACCTTACTCTCAGATTTGTACTCAGGTCTTTAAAAATCATTGTTCTTACAGGTTTTTTTGCCTTGAAAAGAACCATATTGAATTGATGAAGAAACTGTAATGTATTAAAGTACAGTGAAAACTAAAGCACAAAAGAAATATAAGGAAATAGAAATCCTAGTTAGATGAAGATGCATTTGGCAGCAGTGGGAGATATTGTGGCCACCCTCTTTGGCTCTGGAAAATACAGAGAAATCCTACTTGTGTCATCATGGCTTGCTGAAACATAGTTATTTTAAGCTGAGAGTATGTACTTAGGAAGCTGACACTTGTGTATAGTGCTTGCCTTTTCTGTGAGGCTTCCCTTTATCCCAGATGGCTTCTTAGGAACGAGGAATTATAAAACTAGCGGAACATGGTACACTCCTGAATTCATCAGAAAAAGGCAGTCACGGAAACACTGCGGGCTTCTGTAGGACTGCCATATGTTGGCATAAAAAAGTGCTCTTCCTTCTTGGTGAATGCCGAATATCCTCACAGAACAAAAATGGTGTGTAGTAGCCAATCCCTCCAAATAACTCCCAATCGCTAAGTTGCTCTGAGTGAACTAAAGGGGAAACTTAAAGGCATTTAAATTTTAAATTTGGAGGTGTGTATCTGGTTCCAGGTACCTCTGAAAATCATAAAGGCTTTGTGTGTCCACGTATTCTTAAAAAGGCTGAGGCATCAAAAAGACTTAAGGACTCAGGTGCTTTGGAGGCCAGATTGGAACTGCAAACACCTGGCTAGGATCCCTCTGTCACAGGCTTTGGCACTGTCACAGCTTTTACGCTCCATTGTCCATATGCAAAAGGGTGTGTGTGCAAGGTAACTGCAGGAGTATTAGCTATTTGTTGGTCTGTCAGTCCTTTTCATTCTGAAGTCAGTTATGCACACAACAGTTTAGGGAAAAGTAAAAGCAGGATAGATGAAAGACTGTGAGGTGCATATGCCCTTTTGTTTTGGAACCATTTCTAATGGTGTATTCCTAAAATAAATTTCAAGGGCTTTGCTGACATGAATGCTTGAAGACATGGACATAATTAATTTTCCTTACTGGCTTGTGTTGACAGTGTCAGTTTGTAAGTTTAACTCCTGTTGCCTTCAGGAAAGCTGTGACTACGAAGTTTAGGAGAATTTAGAACTGAAGTTTTTCTTAAAGTTTCGCCTTATTTTAGCCTCATTGAAAAAGAGAGAAGAGGGGAAAAAAAAAAAGTGCTAAGTGTTACTTTTCCCTTATCTGTAAATACAAAGTTTCCTGTATACTGGGCTGGATAACTCTGTATTCGGTTCATTATCAAACTGTCTCCTGTACGACTGTCTGTACCCGTGACTTTGTGCAGCTCCCTGGACTGGTGAAGACGACTTTCTCCTCTCGCCTCGGAGCCAGGAGGCAGTTACTGAGCTACTCAAGGCAGGAGGAAGGTTTGGTTCAAAAGCCTCTGCCAAGTTTGTTGAGCCGTAAATTTGACATTTAATTTTTTAGTAATGGAATCCCTCCTTATCATGACCAGAAGTTCTGAAGCTTCCTCACTTCTGAGCAACATTAAAAACTGGTCTGTAAAATAACTCCTGCCTAGAGTGACATATGGTGTGCTTGTATGCCTCTTGTCCACCTCATCTAAACTGTATCTCTTTTGTTTGCTTTGCTAATTCTTCTGTGCTGTTTGTTAAAGGAGGGGTCAAATTCTAAGCTATCAGGTGCACTCGCAGGGTGAACTTACTGGTATCATCTCTGTGCTCTTTCCTGTGATGATGATTTTGGACTAAGTGTATTTATGACAACACACCAGACTAGGACAGAGAAATTGGTCCAGACATGAAATTAAGTTTGTTCTTAAAGAACAAGAGAAGGTTTGGAATCCCAGAACACCTTCAATAGGGTGGATTCAAAGTGAAAAATAGATTATCAACTAGTCTTAAAATTTGTTGCAGGGCCTCAGGCCTAGATTTATGGTGCTTGCTGTATCTTAAGACTTTTCCTCTTGGCTTTTTTCTTAATTAACTGGATGTTTGAGAAGTTTCTAACCATACTTCTTCTAGTATTAATTTGAATTGTTTCTGCTGTGCAAATGAGGCAAAATACTGTGTTTTAGAATCTTCTGCAGAGCTGCAGATGATTAAATTTCCATCAGCTGTTTTTTGGATTTGGTAGGGCTTCATAAGTATGCTTGTGAAATGCTTTTCACTTATTCTTTAAGTTGTGGCTTTGTAATTTGTTTTTGTTTTGAGATTGTTCTCTGAAGAGGGGGATGATAAGTGTTGTCAGTCTGGGAGTGTTTACTTTTACCATATGTAAATAACCTTGAAGGTAAATCTGGGTTCTGTTTAGAGTGCGTTAATTTTTATTACAGTTGATGGGGTCCTACTCCATGTTTCTTGACCCAAAAGGAGCAATTGGAACTCTATTGTCTCTTAAGAGAGAGATCAAGTGTTCCTGGAGCCAATGCATGGGACATTTGAAGCACAAGCAGCCTGTTTACTTCTCTCAAGAAGAGCCATAGCTCTTTGAAGTGTCTTCATGCTTAAATAACCAAAAAAGGCATATTTAAGATAAATAAGTACTCTGATTAAGAAACTGATCAACCTCAGTGTTGAGAAATGTAGTCTGAGAAAACCTTTTTGATTTGAAAAGCTGGACTTTCAGCTGAACAAAGTGGAAAAGCATTTGAGTGGGTGCTTGCAAACTGTGAACACTATCTGACATTTTTTTCTATGTAAGAATAGAACTAATTACAAATTAACAATTTGGGTGTGTTTGAGGGACCTGTTTATCTGTTCTGACAATTATGCTTTCTACTAACTTAAAACATAGTATAGATGTAATCTTGTAATACAAAGATGGTTCTTCTGATATATGATTTTATTTAAGTATTGTCATATTCTTTTTTCATGGTTATTGGAGTTTAATTATTAGAAATTTGAGGTGATTGATTACTATTGCAAGGGAAGCCTTTCTACACGAAGCACTCTGTATTACAGGGGTAAGTCCTTAAACCTCCCAATGATAGTAATTTTTTCATTGCAAGGCAAATACGTAAAGGCTGTATATTGTGCAAATTAAACCTTCTCTAATGAAACAAACGTGGACAAATAAAATAGATTTTTTTAGAATTAAAAAAAAAAAAATACTGTTTCACTTTTTTCCAAGAAATATTAGTTGCATTCCAAGGCTGAAAACTGTTTGTGGCTGGCCTGGTTTAATGTTGAGTAATTTGTCTTTCTGATTTATGTGAAGTAGTTCTAAAACCAGCATCTTCCTCTGTTCTGGGGCAGTGTCAGTGAGGTGTTTGGGGTTTTTTGTGGTGGGTGGTGTGTTTTGTTTTTTTTTTTTCTGGTTGGTTGGTTTTTTGTTTTCTTTTTTTAATTGATACATGGGCACAGATAACAGGTGACTGTTAACTTCTGTATAATAAAAGTGGTGTATAAAGTAAGAATGCATTGACTCATGTCTAGCTGTAGGGATCAATCCTGTTAATATGCGTCTGAAATTCTATCTATGCCGTGGTTGCTACCTTCGTACTTCTGCTTTGTAGCCTTATGCAAGCTGAGTCTTATCAGCATCCATTATTTTTGATTATTTTTAAATTTATAATAAAGACAGAAAAGCAGAATCATGCCAACTCAATTGGTATGTAAATACTAACACAAATTTATTTTTCTGTGCAAACTCTTGATCCTATCCATTTCTATATGTGCTTTCTTTTCATTAATTATATAAATGAGCCTTTAATAAATTCTGTGGTAACAAGAAAGCTTAATCCTTTGATAGACTAGAAGAAGCAAAAATTACTCATATGCTGCCTCAATTTGTATTTGCATTGATACGATTAAAGTGGAGTGTACTGATTCATGGGCCTAGTCAGTGCATTTTTATAATGGCTATTACAGTGGGAATTTGCTATCTTATTAAAGCTGAACTTTCAAAAAATGATTTCTGTATCCTTCTCCATCTTCTGTTCTTTGATGGTATTTGGAATACCATCGGAATTCATCAGAATTAATGAAATAACTAGCTATTAGTTAATGCCAAAGTCTGTGAAAGACCAATCTTTAACGATGATCATCATGCATTGTATAATTTTGGAGCATTTGGCATGCGCCTTGTGGAAGGTAAAGAACAGAGATATAACAATCTGACATGGTGGAAGCAGAGCCATCAGATGCGCCTTCAGTAATGAATGCAAATGAAAATGTACTATTTTTGACCTGCAATCCTGCTCTGCAGTGGCTGCTGTTTTTGATCAGAGCATGCAGGACTAAGATATCACATATTGTTTTCAGCTGAATTTTCTTTGTGGTGTGCTTTCTTCTCTTGTAGTCCTCCTTGAATATTTTGCATTCAGTAGTGCTATCTACTTTGAATTTGATCTGCAGTGTGGTTACGATCCCTTTGTTATCTGTTTATGAAGCTATGATTATAGGACATGACAATTCTTTTTGTCTTCCTCCACTGCTCTCTGTTTAGACCAGGCTTTCAGAAAGGAGGTTGGAAAACGCAGTGACTTTATTTGCTATTGCAGTGGTCTATTACTAAGGGTGGATGATAGATGGAGAAGAGGTGGAGATAGCAGTTACAGGGGTGAAAAAAAAAAATCTGAGTCAAACTATTCCAGCCTATTCTTTGGGCTTTCTTCCTGGATAAAAAGAGTTGATCCCCCCGCCGCCTTCCTTTGGGCTTTCTTCCTGGATAAAAAGAGTTGATCCCTGCCCCCCCCCCTTTGTATTTCTGTTTTCTTCTTTTCCCCCCTTTTTTTTTTTAAAGAATTATTATTTTACAGCTAAATTTGACATCTATGACCTGGTGGCTATGTGCAGTGAAGTACATGTACACATACAGAAATTTAAGCCCTTTCTCTTGCTTGGGAGCTTTATATTCTAGAATGACAGTAGCTAATATTTCTGTTCTGTTTTTTCCCCCCCCACACTTTAGATCCCTGTAGTACACTCAGCCCACCGTGCTTTACTGAGGAGGACCGATTCAGCCTAGAAGCTCTCCGCATGATCCATAAGCAAATGGATGATGACAAAGATGGTGGTATTGAAGTAGATGAAAGTGATGAGGTAGGAGGAAAAAGCCTTCACTTGTGCGTACATGAGGTCTGTCTTTTTTTTCCCTGTTTTATATAGCTGCTCTTTATGTTCCAGCATTCGAGTAGTCGTTGCTGTTTTTCTTAATTCGGCCCTTCCCAAAGCCAAATGAGGAAAGAAAGTCTAATTTCTAGAATTGTCTGAAATGGAATAGTATTGTCCATTGTTCTAGCCTAAAGGAAAGTTTTATATGACTATGTATAAAAGGTGTTATTTTTGTGATTAGTGTAAGAGGGAGGCAAATGGTGTTGATTTAGCTTGCAGTGAGGTAACTAAGAGTTGACGTGATCTGCCACCTGGTGTTTTAGTTTCTTTGCTCTAAGGTTTTCTTGCTTAAGGCATCACTGGGCTTTCCTGTTTACCTTAGATCTGTTCCAGGCACTTCATGGTGCAAAACAATACCTGTTACAGACAGCAGTCTAGAAGGCTTTGTTATGTGTTTTTGCTTACATTTTACAGGTAAGTAATAAGCACCTCCTGCTGTAGGTTAATGGTGGATTAAGTCCTATGAACTAAGGAAGGTTATTCAGACCTGCCTGAAGTTTTTTGTGATTGTGCTTGAATGACTTTGGTAGGCAGGCTCCTGGTGGTCCTATTAAAGGACTTGCACTTGCACTTACTCAACTTTTTCATCAGGAGTCTCAAAATTACTGGGTAGGAATGGAAATATCCATGTAGTTTCATTGTTCTTGCTTCTGCTTTCTGGCAGTTGTTGGGTACAGGCTTGAGAAAGGAAGGGAAGTAAAGATGTCCCCTCATCTCCTGTCCCCTAATGTAGTGGTTTAACCTGGTAAGCAGCCAAACACCACACAGCCGTTCGCTCACTCCCCGCCCCCTGTAGTGGGTTGGGGGAGAGAATCGGGGAGAAAAAGAGTAAAATTTGTTGATTGAGATAAAGACAGTTTAATAGAGCAGAAAAGGAAGGGGAAATAATAATAATAATAATAATAATAATAAATACAAAATGAGCGATGCACAATGCAATTGCTCACCATGCGCCGACCCAAGTAGTGATTGCTACTTCCTGGACCATGCCTCTTATTTATATACTGAGCATGACATCATACGGTATGGAATACCGCGTTGGCCAGCTGGGCCAGCTGTCCCTGCTATACTCCCTCCCAGCCCCTTGTGCACCTGGCAGAGCATGGGAAGCTGAAAAGTCCTTGACTAGTAGACTACTCAGCAACAACTGAAAACATCAGTGTGTTATCAACATTCTTCTCATCCTAAATCCAAAACACATTTTCTAGGAAGAAATTTAACTCTATCCCAGCCAAAACCAGGACACCTAAAAATGAGGGTATTGCCATGTGGTTCTGAAGCCCATTCTCACTGGAGGTGAGTGGGAGAAGAATCTAGCCCTGATTTCTTTTCCCTTTTTTGTGACATCTCAGGGAAGATTGTTTTCCCTGAATGAGTTAAGTTGTGAATTATCATTGTCAAGTTTAATGTGATGCTACTTATTTTTCTGTGTGACTGTGTACAAACAGCATCAACGGTGATTGATGCTTGGTTGATACGAGTTTTCTGAAGGAATACAGTACAATGGAGAGAATGATCCAGAATAAAATAATGTACTTTTTAACTTTGGAGGAAAAAAATCTGCTCTGTACCTTAGGGAGCGTCATTCATGGCGAAGTAGTTCAGGCACTGGATATAGCCTAGCTCGGTTACTGCAGAATGTTTGTTATTGTCATTAATATTTGGGACAGGCACAATCCAGTCTGCAAACTGCAACATTAGTGATGGCGTGTGGCTCCTCCTTTCTGAGGAGCTTCAGCATTGTGTGATTCTCTTGACTTGTGCTGCATTAGTTATACCTGAAAGTTAAGAAAGTTAAAAGAAAATACTGCAATATTTATACATTGGAAACTTATTAGTATTTAAAAGATCTGTCCTGATTTCCAGTGGACCGTCTTTATATCTGACCTTAAGTTTCTTCCTGTTCCAGAGCAATGTCGAGATAAATCCAAGCAACAGAAGCTAATCTTAAAACCTGTTAAAATATTGAAATTAGAACAGTTCATGAGGGGTATTGGTATAGCTGGCGTAATGAGAGATAAGTGAAACTGTATATTTGAACTACTCACTGTGCATAAAATGACTGAAATGTAGCCCTTTTTTCTGCTAGCTCATTTTTAATTATTGAAGAAATATTTACTAAAAAAAACCCTAAATGAGCTTTTTTCTATACATATTGTTTCCATATAAATCAGTGGTGAATATGTATTTGCATAGAGTGCTTTTTTCTAAGACATTAAAAGCAAACCTGAAATTAATGAGAAATGCAATTTAATTGCAAGCTCGACTAGTAATCTGTATGTTCTTATTGTAGCACTTTTACTGGATCTTTACCATAGTCTTAAAAATATCTAATTTTTTAACAACAGTGACGTAGTTACCTGATACAGTAGGTCTGAATATAAACTAAATATGTCCTAATATACACTATTTCAAAACCAGATTTTTTTTTTACTGTTACAGTGGGTAATGCTGCTTGTTTTGATTAAGAATAAGGACTGATAATTAAAAAAAAAAACAAAAACCTTTATTAGCAGTAAAGCTTGCATGAAATACAGGGATTTTACGTAACAGCAGGGTAATGGATTTCCTGTTTCATGCTCCATGGTTTTTGCGTGCAAGGCTCCTGGAAGAGCAGTATATTGAGCGTGTTCATTAGATATTAATTGGCTTTTTATTTGGCAGGAAAAATGTGACGATGTACAATAACTTTCTGCTGTTTTACCGGCACCAAAACAGCGTTACAAATTACAAGTGTATATTTACACCAAGGAAGGAAGTTCTTGTAAATAAGTTATTTTTAAGGGGAAGGTAACAAGAGCTAAAGATGTTGAACTATTTATTTTAACTATTTTAATTTGCTAATCCAGATGAGAACTCCCAACAGTGATTCCAGACACTTCATCTGCACCTGCACCAACATTTTTCCTGATGTTCCTCATGCCCTGTTTTATGCTGTAGTTTTGTTTTTCCTCTGTAAAATGAAGTCTCACATAAAATCATTCTGTAAAGGATATAAGAAAATTTGAACTTTTTCTTTTTATTTCCTCAAAAATTCTCTGATACTGGAAGCCTTTTGGATCTACCTTGTGAGGACTGGAAAGAAGCTTGTATTTGACCCTAATGAAATTAATGTGGGGAAACGATCTAAATTTTTAGCATGGGATTTATTAGTCATTGAAACACATGAGGGATTTTTTGAAGTCTTCCAAGGAAGATAAAGGAGCTCCAGTTTGACCATGGACTGGTTAGATTTTTTTTTTTTTGTCCTTGTTCTTTGGTCTGTTACCTGTTGGTTACAGATTAGATGGTATAACTTAAGAGATTTATAAAGATCAAAAAACTTCAACTATTAAATCCACTAGAATATACTTTTGTAACTCTAGTTATTACAGAATACTTGGGGAAAAAAGAGCTTTTGTCATAGCTACTCATATGTTTGAATTTTTTTTTTTGCATTCAGGATTCATATAACTTTCTAATACTTGCCCTGAATTTTCAATGTAGAATTATGTACTTCAAAACAAGAAGCATAACTTAAAGGAAAAAAAAAAATTATTTGGATAATAAATTTGTGTCGTACTTTAAAGTAGAGTATGCTTTACTGTGCAGTTACTAATTTCTGTAAAGTAGGCTATCACAGTGAGAAAACTAGAGAGTATGGTACAGCAGAGAAGAGAAAAAAGGAAGGATGTGGAAAAAGACTGTACTTACCATTAGGGCAAGCTAATAGGAATTTTTCTCTAGCTCCTCCTGTTATTACTTTATTATTAACACACAAAAGATTGCAATTGTTTAAACTGGTTTAAAGAGGTAGGGTGTAAAAGGGTAAGTGAAAGGGAGAACGTATTACTAACTGAGGTTTTAGTCATGTATTGTGGGAGGCTATCTGCCTCAGGAAGCATCTGTTGCACCACGTGTACATGATTCCTTTTAATGATGAAGAGGTACAAGCGGTAAGACAGACTTATCATATGTTCACTATTTACATAGGTTTTTCCTGTTTCCAAAGAACCTCTATATGTAGATCCCACATCAAGTCATTTCCTCAAGGGATCTCTCTGGAGAAATAGACTAAGTTGATGTTTTTGAAATGTTAGTATTTTACTGTGTGTCTAATGTCACACAAAGCTAATGGCATGAATTTACAGCTTTGCTTGGAATCTTTGGATAGATCACTTAGTATCAAGATACTTTGAGAGTTTTTTTGAGTGCACTTGCTTAACAAAAAAACCCAACGCAACAAACCCCACACAAAACCACAAAAAAAAAAAGACAAAAAACACTGTGTGGAGAAGAAGACACTGAAGTATTGAAAGCATGAAACAATCAGAGAATGGCTTTTAACAGTATGGTCAAAGAAGTTGGAACCTCAGGGGTGATATGCAGAAGTGCCTGACTTAAAATGTTGTCTGGAGGCAAGAATCAAAAAGAATTTATCTTTAGTGGCCTAAACCAGGGAGGATGATTATCTTCTATACAGCGATTAAGGCAGAAAAAGTAGCTAGTATGATCTGATCAGGAATAGCAATAGTAATACAGCACTTTGGGTATAGTAAGTTTGGCAGGGGCAGAATATTTAACAGCCCAAGATCTTCCTTAGAAGTGACCATTTCTGAATGGATGGGTTCTGCGAAGCTATTGTTTGAGGGCTTGAGGTCATATTTGCATCCAAGATGCAAATAATCGAAGAGGGGTGGAATAAACATAATGTCTTGAGAGAGTATGCTGTCTTTTTTGAGAGAAGATGAAGAGGTGAAGTCTAAAAAAGAAAAAAAGTCAAAGGAAGAATCCAGAAGGAAATAAAAATGGAGAAGATACAGAGGCCAAGTGTAAACAACTCAGTTAAAAAGAAATTATAGAACTGGAGTGAGTTCAGAAATGTATGCTTCCGTAGACCCTCCCTTTAGTGCTAATTTGTGATTAAAGGTTTTATAATAAGGGAGAACCAGTTCATGCTCTTACTACTTATTTTTATTATGTAATTAATTTGCTAGTCATATTCTTGGTTGTTTATGCTTCCTTTCTTTTAGCAATTAAAACGGTACATGCATCTATACATCACAATTTATTTTACAAGCTTGCTAAATTAAAATATTATGCATTA
Source organism: Fulmarus glacialis (assembly GCF_000690835.1). Classification (NCBI taxonomy): domain Eukaryota; kingdom Metazoa; phylum Chordata; class Aves; order Procellariiformes; family Procellariidae; genus Fulmarus; species Fulmarus glacialis. Next base: position 11,492 of record NW_009220789.1, on the reverse strand, counting down.
GTGTTACTATTTTAGGAGAATCTGGAGTAATAAAATTTCACATGTGACTTTTCAACATGAAATTTTCTGAATTACTGCTGAAATAGAGCTGACAATTCAATTTGTGTAAAGATGGGTTGGTGAAAGAAGTCTGGATATCTTTTGTTGAAGAGAGATAAAAAATGAATGAAACATGATTTACTGGTTTGGACCAGGGAACTATTCATTTCAATAATCTGTTCTGGACAGTAGTGAGTACTAAATACTTCAGGCAAAATTGCGAGAAATTCGTGACAGGAAATCCTGAAGAACTAGATGCCAAGATAGTGTGGTGTTCCCATTTTAAGTATGTATAATTTGGATGTTAGGAGCATAAGTGTGAGGTGAAAAAACACTTTCAGAATTTAACATTAAACTCAGGATGACTCTAAGTGAATAGCCCTTCTGTATTCTTGAACAAAAGCAAATTTATGCGCAGAATTTCTCTTCCTTTCGATTGTTATATCTTGGAGGGAGTAAAGATTTAGCAGTAGGTTTTTTTTTTTTTTTGAGGGGGGGAAGTACGGCTATGTATGGAACAGATGTTAAAAAATAATGGATGACATTGTTCAAAAGCTTGATCTCCCTTTGTTTAGTGCATCTTGGCACCTTGTTAAACTTCAGGAGCCTACCCCAGATGTTACAATTTCAGCTGGGAAAGGCTCTGCTATAGACTGAGGTTTTGCTTCATTTTGTTGTCTGCAAATACACACTCAGGAAGACGTTAAATGTTCTTTAAAGTTCCCTTAGTATTCTGGTCTCATCCTTATCTTTTATATAATAAAGGTCCTTTAACTGGTGTTCATCAGTTGTGTAAACTAGTTTATACTTCAGCATCAGCTGGTTAGGCAAAATTCTGTGTGGTAGAGAAATACCTGCTGCAGTGGCTCAGAAACTGAAAACACTGTAACTGTTTTGCATAATACTGGGATGCCTCCTGAGTGTATTTTACATCTCACTGTGCAAGAACATTCTGTTACAAACATTGATCTTTCAAACGAGTATTTTGAGCTTCCTAACCAGTGTAGCAAATGTTTTCCCCCAAAGCTACTGGGTTACTTTGATTCCCTTAGTTTGTCATAGATCTGCTAGTGGAGGTCTTTTTTGCATTGAATTTTATCATTCAACTGCTAGTGTATTTGTCCCCAGGCAGTGTGTCTTTTAGCCTCCTGAAGTTCTGTAAGCAACTCTGAGCATGTCTACACAGTCTGTTTTTTCAGAGCGGGATAGGTAGGAGCCAGGTCTTGTCTGAAAACTTTATGACCATGTTAGTCTATGGCTGTGCGGGTGCAAGGAAGTCCTGTAGAGAGGCAGCATGTGTTATCGTGGGTATGGTTACACAGAAACCTCTTCCGAAGCGATTTGGATCAGACCTACCTCATGTGTCACTTCCTTGGAGGTACTTAAGCTAATATGTAGCTGTCTGCACCTGTTTATGTAGCACCGCAGGCATTTAGTCCTGCTCTGATGAAATGCCCCCTTGGAAATTCTAACTTGGCTTTAAAGAGATTGCAAAGTTTACTTTGCAGTAGAATAGCTACAATTTTGTTTTGAGCTACAATAATCTTTTTTCAATAGAATTTGTAGATTACTTGAGAGATACTTGGTAACGCTTTCACAGCTATGTCCTACATTTTTTTAGTAATGTTTCTATTATGCTTAAATATATTTTCTTATTTTACTGTGTAACATCTTTAGAAGCCATTTATTATTTCACTGTGTAACATCTTGAGAAGCCATTTCTATAGGCTAGGCATTTGTGAACACTGTCATACCTGAATCATAGTATGTTGCCTTTTAAAAGCACGCTTGCCATCATAGCTTAGTCAGTAAGTGTGACATTGCAATAGCTGCAATGAGTCTGGTAGCAGTAGGCGGGAGGGAATGTACTAAAAGGCTGTCTAACAGTGACCAGCTGTATCTGAAGGTAGGATTATAGCAAAACTGAAGTTGTAACTTTTGCAGGTTTTCTTTTGAAGGAATAAAACTGAAGGAAACACTGTTTAAGGAGTAGATGCTCAAGACAGTCAGTAATACTTAGCCAGGAGATGTTACTAATTGCTCTTAAAGTAAACTTGTCAGTTAGAGGGTCTATTTTAAGTCGGTGAAATCGAAAATCATAAGCTTGAGCCTTCACCCAGAACAAAATATAAACATAGCATGTGAGTACTTCCTTCTGCAGTTAGTGAGTGTGGTTAATTTTACTTTTCCACTGGTGTTTGCAAAAGTATGCAATTGTTTATTTGCTCCTCAAGGAGCAAGCATCTCTTGCTACTTTCTATGTTAACGTGTTTTAACTTTTTGTATTGTTGCGTGTGGCTTTAGTTTGTAAATGCTCTCTCCATGTCAAACTGGTATTGGATTTTGGTGTGTCTTTTTTTCCCCTTTTGGAGGGGTTGGAATTTTTTTTTTTGTGTGGTTCTTGCTTCAGGTTAGTTTTTGGTTATGAATTGACTGGATTTTGGTGAATGTTATGGTACTAAAGGCTTTCTGAAGAGGAAGGAAGGTTGTGGTGTACCTGACCTTGTAACTCTTTTCCAGGGCTCCACAAGTCCTGTCCCCTCCAGGGAGGAGAAAGTTTCTTTTTGCTGAACCTTGGGCTTTCTGATGTGAATCTTTGTAGAGGCTCAGTTGTTATGGTACTTTTACCCCAGTTTCGAGTCTAGGTGTGGTGTTTTTTTACTCTCTACTTGTTTTTGAAGTAACTACTTTGACAAATGATTTTTTTGTTTCACACAGAGTTTTTAGGTAACTTATCTGCTGCTTTCTTGGTTTCAACTTTGTAGTCTTAAAAGGCCTTCTCCCTCTTGAGTAATTATGTTGGCTAAGATAATCCTTAGATGTTTTTTGTTAGAGCTTATTCTTTTAACCTCCGTATTTAGACTTATTTTTCTAACCTTTTCCTTGTATACTTAAGGACCAGGGCAACAGAAGAGAGATTAGCTGCCATGACAAGGCACAGAAAAATCCTCTTTTTACCAGAGTTGTTCTGTTTTTATGGCTTTCTTCAATTTAGGGCACAGTTCCTTTTCTTAAAGGAGAACTTCCATATTAGGCCAGTTTTGAAACAAAGATCTTTTAACCAAAAGAAAGATGTTTGACGCTGTCATATATCTCTTCATTAGTAAATGCATTCATTCTTTGAAACATGATAGCCTCTTTCTAGCTGTGCACACTGTAACTTTACTGTTGTGACCATCCGGTGTTAGAGAACCTTGTTGAGGAAGTTGTCGTTACTCTCACAGGATCTGGGAGCAGTGTGGGTGGGATTGAACAGAAGGGGGGCTCTTTTGTTTTCTTGAAGAAATTCTCATAAATGCATAATCTCTTCCTCTGAGGAGTAATTGCATACTGATTACTAAATGCAAACTGCTTACAAGTTTGTGTGTTGACAGTCCCTTTTAAAAAAGACTAAACAGTCTCTCAGTATAAACCAGATCTTTTCCACTGTCGTCCTCTTCTCCCGGGAAATCTTGTGCTTCGAACTTGGATTTGTTTTCTGTATTTGTGATGAAATTTGAAATCAGGCTTTTCATTTTTTCCCCTCAGCTTGTTAGCATAGCCGCTTGTGTTCCAGCAGTATGTTGAGAATGTGAATTCATATGTTAACTCTTGCTCCCTCTGCGGGCTCTGTAGCAGAACAACTGCAAGTTTTCCATAAACTGTTTGCGTTGCTTATCTGGGTGCCAAGGTAACCTATGTCTGTCCCATTTTCAAAATAAGAATGCTTTCTTATAGTACCTTATAGTGCTTTGGGGTGAGATGTAACATGTTGAAGCTTTTCTGTTTTATCAGTTAGCATCTTCCTTCTCTTTATTCCTAACCCTGTATGCAGTATTGTTAACAGCAATTCAGATTTTCCTTGGCAGCACCTGTAACTGTTCAAATATTCTTGTCCTAAAGTATTTTACAACCTTTGCTGACAACTAGCAGTAAAGATAGAAATAAGTTTATTTCTTAAGAACAAAACTGATCTGAGGTATAAGTTTTAGCTGAGGAGATGCAAAGTGTGCTGAAACCTTTACATACAGCATATATTCCCTTCTGTTCCTCTTCAGAAACTTGATTGGCCTACAATGTTTGTTTTTTAAAACAAATGTCCACGCCTGACATTTGGAGTCTCCAAGCGCAGTGCATCACCAGTCACTAGAAGGCTGAAGAGAGAATGTTAACATGTACCTTAACCATCATATGAAGGGAGATAGTCTTTGCAGGGAAGGACCTACAATATATTTTTATCTGTCTTTTTAGTACATTTTTCACAAACTCCCAAAAGACACATTGTGGATGGTAGTTGATAGGTATTTGCAATCTGAAGGGAGAAGGTGAGGCGGGCAAACATCAGTTCTTTCCTGCTGCTCAAACTGTGAGACTGTACTTTAATCTGGAAAGGCTTAGAGACATTAGTGGATAAGAAGATTTTTTTGTTTTCTTATTGTTTGGTTCCTTTTCTTCAGTTTATCCTTTAATAAACATGGAGTGGGAACGAATAAGATAATCCGCCTTTGATTGCACATTGCATGTTAGCTGTGGAAATTGCCAGCTTCATGGCAGTTGTGCCAGTTTGGGAAGTACTCAGAGTTGACACTTGGACAATGGAATATGGAACACAGGTTATGCAGCAGGTATTTCTACATTTGCATATAGTTGCAGCAATCAGTCCTTTTCTGTGCTTACTGTACCTTTTTACAGTTGCTGGTCCATGGTGTTTCAGAAGTTCTGTAATTGCCTCTGCCCCAACAGGCTGCTATTTTCAATTGTTCTCATATATTTTATAAATATCTCGTATTTCTCATGTATATACATGTGTGTATATATATCTGTATTTATGCCTTTCTCATATACATAAGGAACAGGAGTTCAAAATGCTCCTGCAATTTGTATGGGCTAAATGGAACTATTTTAGGAATCAAAAAGCTTTAGAAAGCTAATGTCTGACAATCAAAAAAGTTTTGAAGTGGTAGATGAATGAGGGGGTTTGCATCTAATCTGTATTTGGAACTAAAAGACATATATGGCTTTATGATTGGATTAGGGAAGCCAACTAGTACTTTATCCCAAGTCTAGCAGTTAGAGGAGAAAGTTGAATCCCTTCCCATATTTTTAAATTCTCTTACTTCCTAGTAAGAGTGAAGTTTTTAGTAAGGGGAAACTGGTAAGTGTTAGCTTTTTCTTGCATATTTCTGCTGTCATACATTGTCCCTTTTTATTAAGGGTTAATATTAAGGTTTAACATTGACCACTTTTCAGTCTCTCCTGCAGTTTCTTGAATGACATAATCTCTAAATCTGTTAGAAATGGGGCCTATGTGGGGAGCTCTGCAGATAAATTATTACCAGGACTAAATTTTAGGAAGTGGGGTCTTCTGCAGTGCATCGTTAGCTTGGTCTTCTTCCTCACCTCTGCTTGAAGTGGTGAGGACATATGACCAGCCACAGAAACAGCTGGTTTTTGAGTTACCTGTCATGACTATCTATAACTGGTTTTGTTTGAGCAGCTTTATCCTTCAGGAACTGAAGAAAGCAAGCAATCTACTGTGGAAGATTACTTAGCTCTCATGTTAGTTTTCTGGTACTAATACTAAAGTTTCCACCCACAGAGACTGTTCATGCTGTGCTTTTAGGGACTGATATCTATGGAAGATTTCCACTATTAATGAGAGGTGGTTTGCTAGCCAGTATTCCAACTTTTCTAGGCCCGTGTGAAATAAAAATAAAATGGGTTTTACAGTTCCATGCTTTTTTTCTTGTATGTATTTGGAGAACCCGTTTGTAGTGACTTGTGAAATACTGATACAACACTGGTATATATGACGTGATTGCAGGATCTTCCTTTTTATCATGTCTACTAAAAGGCAAAGCATGGTATTTTGACATAGGCTTCCTATTAATTACTGAGAATGAAACAGCTTTGTGTAATGCTTCTATGCTTGGAGTGTAACCACTGAGGAATGATTAGCAGGAAGAAAATTGGCCCTAAGATGACTTCTGTTTTTTAATTTGATGAAACAGAAGTCAAATTTTTGTTGTCTAATCAAAAGACTTTACTAATACTTAGGCAACACCTTTCTGTCATCCCTCAAGCGTTGCATTTAACTGGTATAGCAGGATTCAGGTATTACTCATCCATAAAGGACTGGCACATTTTCAAATCCTACATGGTCTTATCTTCAAGTAGGTGAAGTTGGTTTAAATGTGTTCAGAATAGAGAAGTACACAGTACGACTTGTGTGGTGCATTCTTGTAATCACTGTAAATCTAAGGCATACTAATAATGTTGTTAAACCTACTATGCTACCAACTGCACCTTCAATTCTTCTAGGATTTAATCATTGTGAAAATAAAATCCTGTAAGAGTGTTTAACTTGCTTTCTGTTTGATGTAGTCAGTTTACATGAATTGTGTGCTGCTTGCATGGGGAAGAGAGAGTAAAGATTCTCCTCTGCCTGATTTCCTTGTAGTTTCTGTTTAGATGTTGTGATTTTGGCATTTAAGATGATGTTTTCCCTTTTCTTCAGTTTCTAAGGGAAGATATGCAATATAAGGATGCCTCTAATAAACATAGTCACCTGCACAGAGAAGACAAACATATCACCATTGAGGATCTGTGGAAACGCTGGAAAACATCTGAAGGTACGTAAAGAAGAGTAGCTAAAAATGAAGGTGGTTATTGAAATAGACATAATTCAACAATTTTTCCACCATTTACAGTAGTAAATGGATGACCTCTTTTAAAGCATCTTTATGAATCCATTTTGGTACTGTTATTTATAGGCATACATAAACCTGACTAAAAACTCATTCAGTGCAGCTACTGTTAATTTCCTCTTGATGTGCTGCGTGTATTGTAAGTAAACTAAGCTAGCTTACACACTCATCAGTATGAGGTTGTAATTTATGAAGGTAACTGTTGCAAGCGCTGAGTTGCAGGTAAGCATGTTTTTAATTTAAGAAGCCCTAGGGGCTGCTGTCAAGCTGTTTTTAAACATTTATTACACATTGTATTAATTGGAAAGGCCAATGTGCTTCCACTTTGATGTAAACTTTCTTTAGGCTACCAAGAGCTAGAATTATTAGTCCAAAGCATTTTGGAAAATCTTTTTAAACTTGGGATACAGGAAGATGGAATGACAATGCAACGCCATCATCCCTCTCCCACTTTGATTTGAATGAAATAAGTAAGTTGAGCCAAATACTCCAAATATCTAAAGACAGTACTTAATGAGCAGTACAGTGTTCATTGCCAAATATGTTCTAGGATGTAGTGATTAAAAAAAAATTTCCAGAGGTCCGGAATGTTGAGAGTTGTTAAGAGAAAAATACTTGAATTTTTTTTTTCACACCATTCAGAAGATGTTGTGCTAATGGTGAGCATATAGAGATACCTAAAAGTTGGTATTAGTCAAACAACTAAAAGTAGGAACAAAAGAGGAATGAAACTAGGAACATGCCATCGGTTCATTCTGCTGATGCAGGAAGTCATTTAAGTGCAGTCTGAGGTAATACATTGGTTAAGTGTTTGCTGTGTGGTAAATATCTACATTTTAACCAGTGATTTTTAGCCTCATCTCTTCAAATATTCTGTAAATGCTTATTCAGTAAAGATCTTGTTCAGTGAAAATACTGCAACTAAATTATCAGAGAAAATTATCTCCCTACAATTGTTCGTCTAACTTATGAGTAACACTTCAAAAATTTAGGCTATCATGATATCAGAAGTATCTCATTTGTCTATTGTTTATATCTTTATTCCAGGTTTCTTGAATGTAGTGATCATTGTGAGTAAGACTCAAAAGATTTCAAGAGGGATGTCTGGTCTTATTGTGTCTGCTTATAATGGCTTTACTTTGCATCCTGTTGAGGAAACTAAAGTTGCACCACAGGGAGGCCCTTAGAATGAGACTCCCAAGCAGCGTTAACAGTGGTCTGGTGACTGTTAGAAAGCATGAAGCCTCTCAAATAATAAACTATTTTCATTTAATATTAGGAAATATGGAAAAAACTGTTTTTCCTTCTAGATGTTTTAGGAATTCTGATTTATTTGTTTCTTACGTGCTGCTAGTTTATAGTGCCATTTTAATGCAATTTGACAGCATTAAACAAGTGGGTGGAAGGTAGTGTAAATGACGGTATCAGTAATTTGAAACTTCGTTAAGTAGTCTGAGGTGTCTGTGTGAGAATTACAAGCTCTAAATAGTGCCCCTGACAGTGCCCATTAGTGCGTATGCAGAAATGTCTTCTGGATCTAGTGCCGCTTAGTTTACGCGGAGTAGAATTGCCTGTTCCTTCCCATAAAGCTTGCTTTATGTGGATGTTTGTCTTAAGTATTTGTCAAATAGCTTAAAATTGCTTTCTGTTTAAGATATTGGTGATGTGAGACAGATAAGATTTGAGGGAAGAAACTGAAAACACGGTTAATTGTATGGTAAGTGTGCCATTGCTGTTTGGGGTCTCCTTTTAGCATTAAGAAAAACAGAGGTTATTTTTAAGTAATTGCTTGAGAAGGATCTTATATAGTGAATGGAACCCTGAGGATTGGCTCCATTCAAAGCTTTAAAAATTGCATGATAAAATAAAAAAAGCAACTTCAGAATATTGCTTTTTAATATTTCTGCAGTGGGCAGGCTTTTGGTATTATCCCCACCTGGAGCAGAATCCTTAAGGCATAGTCTGTACTGGTGCAAATTAGAGGAATTTCAAAGCTGCTATAGGTTTTACTTGCATGGAAGGAATCATATCATAGCTTAAATCAGCATCTAGCCTGTTGCTGCTGTGTTGCCACACGGTTTCAATGAGTCCTTTAGTACCACACAAGACTGTCACTTAATTTAGTTTAGTTGATGTTACTTATGCTTTTTGTGACCGTTTAAATTTTTTTAATCTCATAATCTAACTCTACAGAGAGAACTCCATTTAGAGGAATGGCTAGGAACTAGCATAGCTGTTTAAAGCATAGAAAACACTGCTTTCTGAGAGTCTTCTGACTTCTGTTATTTTGTGTGTCTGTTCTTTAAATGTAAATGCCAGTATATGCTTGTTGTGTGGTATTTGCTTTGACTATCTCCTTTTCTTTCCAACTAAGCAGTATTTATATATATACAGAGCCTTTCAGCTATTCTGAAATATTAAGCTTAGTAGTTATCATTGGGTTAAAATCAAACGTGCATCTTCAGTATTTTTTCTACAAAGACCTTGAAGAAGTAGTAGTGAGTAGTAGTAGTTGTGAGTGCAGCAAAGGTGACAGATGAACGTTTGTTTTGATGTGTAATACCAGTCTTTGTACAATTATCTTTGAAAGTTTTGTGTCTCAAGGGTGTCTGCCTTCTCTTTTCTTGCCCCTCTAATGGGCTAAGATCATATGAATTTGCTGTCTGAAGAGAGATGTCTAGGTATTTAGTCTCAATAGTAAGGGAATCTGTAAAATCAGCACAGGGGCCTTCCGACCTGTCTTGGTGAATAGGTAGGGTGCTGCCTTCTTGGTGAAGTAGAATTGCCCCTTGGGAACTGATTTTGTAGCAAAGTAAAACTGTAGTGGTCAAACCTGGAGTTCATGAATGATTTACTATTGTCAGACTACTCTGAGTCATACCAAAAACTAGTTTTTACAAACTGCCTTAAAAAAAGTGGTTTTTCTTTACCATTATGGCATGTTTGACCTCTAATGTATAGTATGTCCTGTAGACTGCTGTATAATACAAAAAAGCTTCTCCTTTGCCTTGTGTATTTTTTTTTTTCTTTAACTCTTTTTCCTTCTCTGTGGTAAGTAGAAGGTGACCTAAAGTCTGGTACCTTATTTATTAGGGTATAAAGATAAAAAATAGCTTTATGTTTGTATGTGTGGTCATCTGTTTTATTCTGAGGTAATGTTGCACAAGTGTTCTTGCAGCAACTGGGACTAAACTGCATACCACAGAGATGTTACAGTTGGCTTGCACTTTCTTAATTGTTTGCTGTCTCAAGATTTAAATATCTGAGACTGGAAATGCATGCAAGCAGGGCTTGGCTAAGGATGAGTTACATTATGCTGCGTGCTGTTCCAGGCAGGACCAGTACAGTACTGCAGCCTGGCCCTTCTGCGTGAGAGGAAACAAGAGTTGTAATGTTAAACTGTTGAAAAGATAGTTAAGGTCACTCCTCTCTTTTGTTTTTTCATGCTATTTAAAAACCTACTAGTGGCAGCATATTTCATGCTGATGTTGCCACTGAAGGTCCTGCTAAAACAAAACTAACTTTTGAATCCTTCTATATGCTTGATACAGACCAATCTTGTGTTTTTCTATTGCCTGATCAGCCTGTTCTCAACTTTAAGCCTAGTATATTGCTGTCATTCAGTCCTTGCCATGAAATACTCTTACCAAATGTAATTTGATTTCTGAAAGGAGCAGGAGGCCCATAGGAGTACGGGGGCTGATACTGTAATGTTGTTTTACTTCACACCTCCCTGCCCTAAAGCACTGTGCAACATGATAAATTTAACATGAAAAAGTGATATATAGCCTGATCTTCTAATCAGCCATTACTGTGGGTTAGCAAGGAGCAACTTTCATACAAGGCCAGTTTGAAGCTACTTTTGCTGTCTTCACCTTCAGGCATGTTATTATAGCAGTTTAAAAAAAAAAAGGAAAAAACCCAAACTTGTGATTTGAAATATAACAGCTGATGCAATTCTAGAGTCTGTGTGCTGCATTGGAGTGTAAATGCCATGGCTTCTACACCTGCCTGCCCAAGCCATGTTGCTGACATCCTTTCTCTCAAGATACCTATTTGTGAAAGTAGATGTGAGAGGGAAGGATATTATAATTACTCTTCAATGCTACATGCATTTAACTTAAAGTAATTGTCAGTTGCTACTCCACTGTCTGAAGCACTATATTCTTTTTCTTAAGGAAAAGTTACAATCTCAGCTAATTAGTAGGAGCTAGCACATTCTAATTGACAATGCTGATCGAGATGAATTTCAGCTGGCCTGCTTGACTTCCAGTACACCTGGTGTATATCACTTGTTTTGTGTCATGTTTTGGTATGCTGTAACTGCTTCTGCTGAAGAAAGGCCAGTTTGCTTCTCAGTATTGTATGCTGTTGTAGATACAGATGTTGGTCATAAGATCTTATTGGAGATCTTCTATATAGCATATAGAAGATAGCAACAAAAAGAAACAGTGAACGTTTTCACTGATACAAATCAATCTCTCAGGGCTCCACTGTGGTGCTGTAGGAAAGGGAGGACAGGGTAGTTTAGGGTACGGTTCCACCTGGAAAAGTTGGGGATTTGCAGGCACTGACACTGGAACTTTGCTAATGCAGAATTAGTTTACACAACAAATGTAAATTTCTTGTGAAATAAATGCATGGGCAGAGATTCAGACCGTGAAGTCCCAGAATAAGAGTTGACTGTCTGTATTGATTATGCTTAGCTTAAATGGTGAGTAATCATTTAAAAGGACACAACATAGAATCATAGAATCATTCAGGTTG
>NW_009220788.1:453-783 GCF_000690835.1 Fulmarus glacialis | reverse complement strand
GAGGCAGCACACCATCTTCCAGGCTCCGCAGCCCAAACCGGCACGAGGGTTGGGATCGCGGCAGTCTCCATGCCCGGGCTAAACCCACGCTTACCCGGCACGAGGTGGGTGTGCGTAAACCGCTGTTCATGGGATGTAATCCTATTTGGATGGGTAAATGTTTACAAACCCCAGTTAATGGGGCTTGCCATTTACACAGCGAGGTAAATCCCCCGTTTCTCACCACGCACCCGCCTAAATGTCAGGTTTGCAGACATTTCTATTAAGGAAGGAAAAAAGAAACTCGGAGCGTTTGCACATCTGATGTAAACTGATTTAAAATCGCAGTTT
>NW_009220788.1:0-283 GCF_000690835.1 Fulmarus glacialis | reverse complement strand
CCTCGAAGTATGGCTGCGTCCCCAGCCCTGCTGGGCAGGCAAGGCGGCAAGGGGGGGTCCCTGAAAGGCCCCCCCAGACCCGTTCCTCTTCCCTGCTGGGGGCTGAGGCTGCACAGCAAAGCAGAGCCAGTGCCCGGATCCTGCCGCGGCCGGTGCTCAGCGAGGCCCCACGCCAGCTCTGACCACGCCTGGGAGCGGCGTGAAGCAGCAGGGGTTTCCAAAGCCAACAGAAAGCGGATTTTTCCTCCTTTGAGCTCTGGTGTTGCTGTGCTTCGATGGCAGC
>NW_009220787.1:6732-11407 GCF_000690835.1 Fulmarus glacialis | reverse complement strand
CCCCCTTAATTGTTTCTGTGAACATTTTCCTGAAAGCTGGGCTTTTAATAGCGTGCTTCTGTCACAGGCCTTCTGCCGAGATCTGTGCCTTTATAGTAATGTTTGTGTGCTCTCAAAAATATTTCTTTCCCACTCTTGGTGCATGAGAGATTAAATTACAATCCTGCAATTAGCGTGATAGGGCGATTCTTGTGGTAAAGTGCCAATAGTTTGAATTCAAGTCCCTAAGGGCACCTGTGTGAATCTACTTGAAAGTCTGGGGAGGGAGGGAGGGAGTCGGTGAGCTGCAACCTGCCTTGCAGGGCTGTCGGGCGTAAGAAGCAAGCCAGCTAGAAAAGTATTCAGCTTCCCAGCCCTCTTGAGTTGTCCTGGTGAGTAGGACGTGCTTGCGTGGGTTTCTCAAGGTGATGTTTTCTCAAAACTTCAAGAGCGTAGTCACACCACCACTGGAAAACACAGCTCTTCTTTCAGTGGCGTTTCTGTCATCCCCTGGTTTTAGGAGACACATCTTATAACCTTCATTCTTATCAGTTTAGATTTCCTCTTTAACATTGCTAAGAATTTGGATGCGACTTACTTGTTTTGCCATGCTAGTGCTTCACCAAGAACAAGTTGTCTTGCTCTAACCACTTGTCTCCTGATAGTCTTCTCTCTTCGTGTCTGCTTCCTGAAGCACTGCAGCAGTAGGGCCTGTGTGTTCTGGGTTTTACGAAGTTCCTACCACGGTCTGCTTCATTAAAGTGTTTGTTAAGAGTCAAGAACAGGGATTGTGGATGGTCTTAAAAAAAAAAAAAAAAAAAATCTAAGTGGAGAGCTGACTTTGTGCTGTGGGATAACTAGTGAAGACAGGGAGTTAAGGGAGACTGCTTCTGTTTAGGTATGCTGAAAGTTACCTGGTTACTAGAGCAATTTGATAAAGAGATAGAAGACAGGGTTTGAATTATTTGTCTCTCTAGCTACCATCTGAGTTTATGAACACTGAATAGATTTTGTTGTTGTTGTTGTTGTTGAAAGTGTATAGGTGATTTTTAGGCACTTAAATTGTCTTAAAAAAATCGAGTTACTTCTGTGCTTTATATTACATAGATGCTCCTGGACATCATTGAGTTAAATGGTGTGCCTAAACCTAAAGATGAGAAATGCATCAAAAAAAATTAGTTTTTTAGGTTGAAAAAGACCCAGTTGATTTTTGCATTACTTAATTGTGCTTTGACTAAATTGCCCTTGAACAAAACACACCTGCTGCATTCCTAACAGAGATTGCAAATTCATCGTGTGCACTGAATCTTTCAATCTTTGGAGCAAGAGTGGTTCTGGACGAGTGCTTTAAAGAAGAAAGTAATGCCAGTCTTGAACAAATACTTATCATATGGCAACCCATCTGCCACATGGACCAGGCTAATGTTTTCTAAAAATTGTTTGAGAGAGGAAGGTATGAAGCTGTAGAGATAATGAGATAGGTTCTTCACACTGTAGTGATTTTTAAAACAGTGTTTCCGAGTTACATACCTGCTAACATTCTGTTTTTCTCTAGTGGGCATATTAACAAGTGCAAGCAGAAAAAGAGTGCTGCTTTTTCAGTGCTTTCATCTCACCTGTCACTTCTGGTGTTTACATAGAAAGGAGCCTGCCCTGTCAGAAGCTGCATTTTTCACATACCTGCCCTGCGGCCAGTTCTGATTAGACAGCCGCCTTAAGTCCCAAGCTGGCAAAAAAAAATTTAAAAAAAGGAAGGGAAAGATAGCTAAAGAAAGCAAAGCAGAATAAAAGTGCAGCAATCTACTTATGCTTCTTTTCACAAAATGTACTTGGAAAACAGAAATACATAAGGAAAGTGTTTTTACGAATTCTTGTGGCTGCCTGCAGGCAAAACAGTGAAGCAACCCTGTGTGTGAAGCTACGTGCTTGGGCGTAGTGCAGCATACCTGAAGTGTCAAATGTAGGGATCCCAGCAGACTTACAGCTGAGTTTTGGACTCCTATGACAAAGAGAAACCTCATTTTGCAATTGCAAATGGCTGCTGTTCCCTGTTGGGTAGGGTAAGTTCTTGCACATGGAGGAGAAGACTGGTAGAGCCCAAGGCCCAGACAGGAATCTGGTATTTTGAAAGTGCAGGCCCTCTTCTCATAATCCATGTAATTAAGGACCAAAACTAAAGTCTCTGATAGTGTGATAAATTGCCAAACATTATGCTTGCTTTCCCATGTTCCCAGGTTTGCTACTGCAGATCAACTCAAAATGCAGTTTTGAAGGTTAAATAAACTTTTCAATTGATCTGAATCCCCCAAATCCTTGATAAAATAGATCAGGGAATGTAAGGAAATATGAGAAAGAAGAATGCTAAAGGTTTTAAGAAAAAGAAAAATAAGGGGAGGGATGACAGAAGACATTTAAATGTTTGTGTAAAAGTTGTTAAAGATGCAGAAGTGATGCCAGATTAGGAAGCGAGTTCGCGAGAGGTCACTGTAGCTTAGATCCAGTGATCTGCTGTTGCAGGCTATCACGGTAGCATCCCCAACACACAGATGGCAGCTCAGTGGAAAATAGGCACATTCGAATATTACAGTGTCTATATAATCAGGTTTAACACTACGAAGATGTTACTGGATGTACCTTGCTGACTTCTAGCATTGATGCTTGTTCTTTATTTCCTCAGTTTGAGACTTCTTTAACACTCCAGCATCACAGAATGTATTTTACATGATGATTAGTAATGATGAAGGGTTTCTCTATAGATCAAAGTGTTACTGGGAATCGAGTTTGGCACACAGTTCTGCTTTTTATTTCTGCGTTGTCAGATACTTCATTCACACCTGCACAGATGTGTGGGTCATGCCTTGAAGGGCCCAAGCCAATAAAGATGCAGCAATATCCTTGGCTCATGAGACAACATATGGTGATGTTTAGCTTGTCCTTCCAGTTGCTTGGAGGCATGAACCTTTGTGTCTTTGCAAGGAGAAACATTCTTCCTCCACCACCAAGCAGGATTGCTGTTGAGAAGAGAATGGGGTAAGGTCCAACGAGGAGTTTCTGAATGCAGTTGCTTCTCTAAGGTTACATACATCTTTTACATGGAAGCAGCTGGATATCTCAGGCTAACCCCTTTGAATGTCTTTACTAATCTAAAATGAATTATTTTAACAATCTTCTGCAAATGCAGCTAGCATAGCCAAACACTAGCTAAGACAGCCAACTGCTTTAACTTCCTGGCAGGACTTGTGCCTAAATCGCTAATCCGGTGAAGGTTTGCAGTTTCCACTTTGAATAATTCATTCAAATCAATGGAACTGCCTGCCTTGTATGGAGCTAAATACATACATAAAATTCTGAAGAACTGGGGCAGGCTTAAGTGATCTTGTTTTGCAGAATTTTAATTAACATATACCTTTGGGTAAGAGGTATGTCTTCCAACAGTCTGTGGAAATGGGTCAATGTGAATGAAGAGTCCATAGTTACTTCCAAAGCTTTAGAAATTAACCTGAAATTTTACTAACTTGTACTGAAACAGAACAAGAGATGAAATCAGACCCCCAAATACAGAAATTTCTCCTTTCCCTTGATAGGAGCATCCTGTGACATAGCCAAAGAACAATGTGAAATTCCAGCAGCCTTCCTGTTTGAGGAGACTTTACTACGATAACAGCTGTGAGACTTCGGCTTCCTGTTCTGCCGGCCCCCTCCCCCCCAAAGATTCACTGTGTTTCATCTCTTGGTTGCCTCAGCATCCTGTTTTGTGTCTTTGTGTTTCACACTGTAATGCTGACACTCAAGGTGTGGCCCTGGCATCTTTATTTTCAGTATTTCCCTGCTTTTAGAATAGTTAATTCAGTAATTCTGATATTTTGATGTTTTTATGTGATGTAAGCATGAAGGGGGGGGAAATCCTATCTTGCCTCTGGTTTACCCAGTCTCTTCTTAAAACCTCCTTTAGTCCCTTCCTTCTGTGAAAACTACTAATACCCTACTACGTGACCTCTGCTTTTAATAAATCCCCTGAAACTTACTCCCATATTCCTCATTTGTACCATTTAGTGTATATTATTGTAATGCACGAATACTTCGCATTGCTAGGAACATGTTTACAGTATGGGTGATCCATTCACTTCAGACAAGAAAGTGAATTTCATCTGTGATTGCCTGCAAAGAAACTTTCTAGTTTTCATGGGACCAGTTGTGCTTGGTAGTGAAAGCAAGCAAGGCAGAAACAGCCTACTCTTTCAGGAACACCAGTGTTCTCACTGGTTTATGATTAATAAGTTAGAACTGGAAGCCTTGATAAAGGCCTGTTACAAGATGCTCCCAATAGTAATTTTGGGAAAGAATCACCTTTCCTTTAAAAAGAAAGTGTATGTATGGGGATGCCTGCAACACAAGAGAGAAAAAACTTGATGAAATGCTGAAAAAAAGATCAAATCGATGATGATGAGGAAACTTTTAGGGCTGGCTTGCTGGTGTTTAAATCAGTTTCTTTGGTTCTGCTTGGAAAACTGATACTGTCTTTCTCTAGAACTTGCATATTTTGCTCATAATCTGTGTGAAACCCTTTCTGTTGCTGTTTGAATTGGGCATCAAGATAAGAAATAGAAAATTTTGAAACAACAGGTTTAGGGCTTAATTGAAAAGTGGCTTTTGTGAAATTAAGCCTCGCCTGTTCTGTTGTGTGGTTTTTCTTCCT
>NW_009220787.1:0-6701 GCF_000690835.1 Fulmarus glacialis | reverse complement strand
AAATGGAAGTAGCAGGTGACTCTCCATTGCACATTTTCTGTAAAAACTGTTCGATGGTGACTGAAGGGCCAAACAGATGGATTCTGGATTCTAAAGCTGCTGCTTCTGATAATTTCAGAAGAAAATCTGGAAAAAAACTGGTTCATGTAAAGATGGAGACATAAAAGGTTGAAATTCTGTGTGTGGCGTTGTTTATATATTTGTTTTGATTCCATCTTGTTCATCTACTGTAAAGACCTGATATCATTAACACAAGAAGCAACTTCCTATGCATGGTAGGATGTCAGATGTTCTCTACGGATATATGTATTTGTACTTTTCTGGTCACCATCACCCTGGGAACTCTGGGTGTTGCTGTAATAAATACTAATGCTTAGAACCACTTGAGTGGAAACATTCTGTAGTTGATTATAAGAACAAAAAGGGGGGAGGGAAATAAAAGTGGCAGATTGGGGAGAAAATACTGAATACAAGCAGCTTTTGTTTATGAGGAAACTTGTGACCTGCTGCTATTTTGGCAGTATGAGAGGATCTTTCACTTACTAGAGAACTGCTAGCATTTGCAGATCTGCACTAAAAACACTTTGCTGATATAGCTGTAACGTGCTGGAAACGCACACTGAGTCCACAGTGACAAACTTTGCTTTACTGGTAAAGCTGTACTGTATGTGATCTTACGGTGTTACAGAGCCTCGGTAGCAAATAAGTGCAAAGATATATCTTCCCTCTGACATAAGTCAGCTGCAGCTGACTTATGCTAGAAGCTTTTGCTAGCAGATATAGCACCTCTTTGTTTCCCAACATATGCACACATCTCTCTCTCTCTCTATCTATATGCGCACTGTGAAAGGAAGAGAGTGTGTACAGTGGTGCTCTGGCCTGCAATACCACTGCTGCCTTGTTGCCATGACTTTAGCTTTTTTTTTTTTAAATTTGAAAGGTGACAAGTGATCAACAACTTGGCCAATACAGTTAGTAATCTCTTGTGCTTCCCTTTATACAAACAGATATTTCCTGACAGTACTGTGGGAGAATGTGTGTGTTTGGGGCAGGGGGATGTGATTATTTTCCTTCCAAAAAAAGTAAATAAAAATTCAGAAGGCTTTGTGTAAACACTGGGTGTTTGGTATGTCCTAGTGAGGCTTTGTACCACTCTCCACCAGGTTACACAGAGCTTGCTTCTCTCTGCTCAACGTGCTGAAGAGCAGCTGTTCGGAGTCTGCCATCTGCTGCACTACTCTGCTTTCTCAGAACTGCTGTAAGCTGTGGGCATAGAGCACAACAGAAAGTCTGTCATCTGTTTTCAAGCCTTTGAAAAAAGTGTAGTCATAGTTGAGGCTCTGGACGAGATGTGGTGGCCTGACCTTTGATGCTCGGGATGCTTGCCCCTTGCCCACAAAGCTGTTTACGAGAGACTTCTCTTAAATTTGAGGGGAAGAAGAGGTGGGGGCATCTTTGAACTGGTGACTTGTTGGCAACACTCACAGCAAGTGGGGATTTAATGACCCAAATAAAACCGAATAAGAAGTGATCTTACTAGGGTTTCTCCTTCCTGAAAGAACTTGTGTATATTCTGTCTTTTCTTTCTGAAGGCTGATATATAAGGGATCAGTAACAGTCTTATGACTGGTCTGACATATATGAATACACTGTGGCTGTGATAGCATGACAGCTGGTCTTTTAAAGTGAAATAAAATAGAGAACTAAATAGTATTGCAGAAGAGAAACAAGGTGAACAAGAAGAGAAGTAAGTTCTGTTCTGTAACTCATGCCAAATCTAAAGTATGCAAAACATCATAATTGCTTTCTACTTCTGTGTATAACTTTATTTTGGCCCATAGGTATGTATATCAACAGAAGCTTTGCATAGCTCCTTTTAACAATACTGTATGTGTCCAGTAGTCCGGAATCTTTCAAGGAGGAGGATGGCATATAAACTTAAGTGTGTTCTTTATTAGCATAAGTATTGCTTTACTCGTTAACTTACCACTTTCACCTATACTCAAGTTTTTTAAATGAGGCTTGTATTTTACCATGAGGTGGCTGGAGGATACGAACTCCATGCTCCAGCTACTGGCAATCTGACTTTAGCTGGTGGTGAAGCTACAATGCCTCTTCTGCACTGTTACAACATGCATTAATTCTTTTTTAATATTTTTTATTGTGGTCAAAACACACCCTTTTTGTTAGCAAAGAAATAGCCTGTAGCAAAGAAATTCTAAGTCTGTTTACTACTAGCTTGTGTAGGCTGAGGCTGGGTAATTAGTGTTGCATGTGTCATAGAAATGGGGCTGACACATTTCTTCTAAGACTCTCTTAAGAGAAAGTAACATCCTTTCCACGCAACACACCCCACCAGCTTCCCTCTTCTTCCCAACACAGTTGTTTTCCCACTAAGGAAACAGCTACAGTATTTCTTCTGATTCATGAAGATTAAATTGTGCTTGGTTCAGTCTATCAGCAGGGCGTATTGGGCTTCGTTGAAAGGAAGATTTTAACAATAAGTGACACTCTTTTTTGCTTACAGAAGAGGTTTGAAGTCTGTTATGGTAACTGCAGTGGGCTTCTACTTTTGTTGCCATAGGTACTGCGTCTGCTTCCAGATACTCTCTAGCCAAGTGAGACCTTGTAGCTCTCAACTAAAGCAGCAGTTCTTACTCTTCTTTAGTTATGTATTTTGTTAACTTTTGAAGTCTCTGATTTAGAGGATGAAGTTAGAACCAGTAAACATCTAAACTGAATGGAAGATGCCATTGCCTTGGAGCTCCATTTACCTGAGCTTGAGTAAAAAACAGGCTTACCAATATAGTAGTACTAGTAGTAAGAGTTTATAAAGTAATCGACAAATATATTCTGTTCAGCACTGAGGTTGAACTAAATAGGTAGGGTCATTTTTTAGGCTTTTATTTTCTCTTTTGTCAACTTGTCAGAATCAAGTGCTCACTGTTGTTGTTGCTGGCTGCATAACAAATAAGATCCCGATAAGCAACCATTTTCTTCGTATAGATTTGCAAAACTGTGGAGGGGGAGGAAATGCACAGGAAGCAAAGCTGAATGAAGCATATGAGTACTGAGGAATCTCTGAATTTCCTTTTTCGGAACAGGGTGGCAACTGGAAAAAGTTGAAGGATGTGACATAATAACTCATAAACCTTTTCTTTGTTACAGGCATCCTGTAAGCAGAGGTTTATACAGCACTTGTGAATTATAGCACTTAGTATATTGCCTTTTGTTTAAGCTTCTTTTTATGGACCCAGTTCAGCAAGTCAGGGCTCTGGAAAGCAGAAGTCTACGAAGTTTAAAATCAAAGCATTAAACCCTCTTCTGATGCCGAGCTGGAAACCCAGGCTAGATTTGAATTTTTCCCCAGCATAACAGAGAAATTCTGAAGATGACTGTGGCTCTCACCGTGCATTTAAATGCACAACTGTTTCACTTAATATTTTTTGTCTCTGTTCTTGGAGCTGAAACCTACTTTAACCTAAAGCTTCTGACTTTCAGCAGTATCAGCTACAGATCTTACATTGTTTGTGTGGCTTGTATTTTAATATTCCTTTCTTTTCCACCTATACAAACAAAAACAGGAAGCAGGATTGGGGGGGAGGTTGCCATATCCGTTTCAGATGTGTTTCTTGCCTGACCTTTTAAAAGGTTGTCTGTTAGTGTCAGAGTGATTATAAGCAGGCATTGTTACTTTTAACTTGGGTAGGAAAGGAATGGACTCCCCTAAACATATTAGCCTGAAAAAACCATAAAAAGTCAATTTCTGTCTTTCCTTGATGTGGTATGACTGCAGCCAGCACTGAAAGGACTGCAAACATGTTGCCATGTATTTGAAGTAGCAAAATGACTCATTAAAGTAGGCCATCGCTGCTACAGAATGCGTAGCATAAAACACGCTTCTGTTAGCAGCCTGCTGACTAACACAATGCTTTCTGTTTGCTGCCACAGGAGGTACTCGTACATGGCTGTGAGGATATGACAAGGCCTCTCTTTCAGAAACACAATGGCAAATGCATTTCAGCTTCTTGTCACTGCAATCCAAAACCTTACGGTCTTCCCCTCCCCACTCTTCTGTACGCACAAAACAAGTCATCTGTTGAACCTCTGCAGAGACCAGTTGCTTCCACCATTTCTTACTCTTACTTACACCAACCAGTTTTATGCAGGACTTCCTAAATGTTTCCTGGCAAAATGAAGTCTTGTCCTTGACTTGCTGCAGGTGCCTTAATGTGTTATTTGCTTTGGTTGTATAATTTGATACTTTGTGGGTATCAAACACTCCATGAACAATGGATAAAATGCTTTTTCTGGATGTCCATGCTTATTCTTCATTGTGCTCTTAGAAAATGTCTGGAATGTGTGTTATGTACTGTAATTGTTAGTGCCTGCCATGGGAATATAGTGAATATAAAAGAGTTATTTTCTAGTAGCCCCATTTTAAAGTTGGATGGGGCTTATTTGTTTACAGATTCAAAAGCAGTATAGCAAGTATGTGCTTCCTATGAAGCATGTAGCTGCATAAAGTGTTGAGTAAAAAGGAGGGGGTGTAGATCATGTAGCGATATTGTCTTTTAGATGCTTACCTAAAAGCTTCAGCTGAATCACAAGTCCTTGGAGTCTTTTCTTAGCCTACTCTCCAGTGCCAACTCTTTGCACTGTCTTCCTGGGTGATTTCTTTGGGGAACTTCCAGTCTGGAGAATGTGAGTGTTAAAGGGCTGTAGGTTAGTACTGAGCATGGCTTTTCTTGTGGAGGGAAGGGAACTGCCATCTTAAGTGACCTTTTTGGAGATTTCCGTGTACCACAGTCCAGAGATCCTGATACTGTCTGTGGTGAGACAGTTGACTGTGAGCAAGAATTGTTGTGTAGTGAGTAGAAACAAAATGTTTGCATTCGGAGGCTAGAACTGAAGGTAGCAGTTCCATCCGAGAGCTCAAGAGGAGGTACCATCTGCGACTGGAGTGTGAGGCAACAGTTTGAAAAGATGATTCGTATGCTTCTTCCTCTTTGCATTCTTGAGAAAGCACTTGTCTAACTGAAGATCTTACTAAAGATTTGTATGAAGAAATATTGAACATATGGTTTCCTCTACTAGTTTACTAATGAAGTTGGAATTATTGATTGTGTGTAATGCTTTCTAATTCTGAGGTCACCAGCCATAAATAGTGAGGTTGTAGCTCAATTTAAACTAATGCAGTCTATTTTGCTTTCCCTTCCTTTTCTTACCAGCAGAGGTGTTTCACCACTTCTTACAGCATCGTTGATCCATGCTGCAGTTGATGAAGTCCTCCAAACAGACTTGACTGAATTTAAGCAGCAAAGTGTGGAAGCAGAGGGAGAAGGAGATGAGGAAAGGTTCACCTGTAAGTATACTTTTTTCCTTCTGTGGTTTTCCCAGAGGCTGTCTGTTGGAAGACACCAGTTTTTTGAAATGTTTCCCAGAATATTTGGTTAGGCTGTCTGTCAAGCAACAGTGAACAGAACTTTATTTGCTCCTGCTGGGTATCTGTGGGATGAAAGGTAGCTATGCTAGTTTTGTGGGCAAGATGCAAATGTGGTGTGTAGAGCCCCGGACTGATTGTGTGGGTTGGCTTTCTTGAAATGGAAGAGAGTTTCTCTTCCCAAAAAGAATTAATGTGCTTCCTGAACTGAACTAGGTAAAAACTTGTCTTTTCCTCATTGGAGAGCTTCACTTAAATTGAACTGGTTCAGTTCCTATCTTAAGTTGATAACCTTTTATATTTCTGAAGTGCCCTTTTCTCTTTGGTAGACTGACCTTAGCTAATTACTCCTATCTTTTGACATTGGCATCATCACAGCTGTATTGGGCAGCCACATTGACACCTCAGATTCATCCATATAATCCATCTTGCTTTTGTCTGTTCTTGGGACCAGATTTTCGGCCCTCCACAACCTGAACATCTTGAAACTCCAGATCTTTCTCTTGGCAAGTTTCTCAATAGTCTTTGTCTTTATCGATTATTTCTTCTCTTCCTACCCTCCCCTATAAAGATGGGGTGCTGAGGGATGAAGAACCTGATGCATGTGTCTTCTGCCTGATGTCTGCGTTTTCTCCTGTCTGAGTGAATTGGAGAGAGAACAGATCTTGACTACTTGGTTTGTGCCTTGTGTAACAGATGGTCCTATTGCATTTACGTGCTGAAATGTTTAACATTAGACTTCACCAAACCTTCAATCCCAGTGCCAAGAATTTAAATGGAGCAGGATGCAGGCAGAGTCGAAGATAAAAATGGAGCAGAGATGTCTCAGGCAAACTAGTCTATCCTGTCAGGGGAAATACCTGCCCTTCCATTCCCGTGGGATGACTTGAAAGGTGGTTCAGCGTGCCCCAGAGTAGAGCTCTGGTAGTGGCCAGGATACAACGCTTTCCAGAAGCCTATTTCAGTATTAACCTGCAAGTCTGAAACGGCAGGAGGGGGAACACATTTAATTAAGTCTTGCTGCACCCTGAGTATTTCATCCCTTGCCTTCATGTTTGTAGCCTTCATATGTCTGGAGAGATTTACCAACTTTCCAGTACTTTGCATGGGAAGAGTTGGCTTCGGATGAGCTTGGCTGGGGTCTAAACAACATGCCCTGGCTCTTCTCCTCCGGCGCAGGGAGGAATGATTCGGCGTTCCCGGGGAACGCGAGCAGCGGCCTGCGGGCCACCAGCAGCGCTGCCCCGAGGCCAGGGCG
>NW_009220786.1:0-16138 GCF_000690835.1 Fulmarus glacialis | reverse complement strand
CTGCCCCCTCCGGCCCGGGCCGGTCCCCGCCGCTGGACGGAGCTCACAACTGGCAGGAAAAAGGCGAAATCGAGCAGTGCCATCAGTGGGGAAACATGAGGGACTGGAAAGCGTCTTTCATCTGGATAGCTCGGGGAGCTGCAGCGAGGATGGAATATCACTCTTAACCTGAATTTTAGGGGATATTATTGTGGCTGTCACCTTTGTGGTTTGCTGTTTTCCTCAGCATTACTGTAATCAACCTGTTTGCAAGACGATTTTGTGCATCTTTCCCTTCAGAGAAAAGAACCTCTGCTTTCTTGTCATTGACGCTTTAAAAAACATAAGACTGATTAAATTGCAGAGAACTGATGAGCAGAAATAGCAAGTGGATACTGCTTGTACGTGAAGGCTGCACTGTGGTGATTTTGGGGATGTGTTAGGCAGCTCTGTTGCAATTAGATGAAAAATTCATGATCTAGAGAAGAGAAATCAAACTCGTGAGAACTGCTAACCTCAGTTTCGCAGGACCTTTAGTATATCTGGGGCCATTTGAATAGTTCTTTAAAAGTAGTAAGCTGCACATTTGGCTCTGGCTTAAGGTGTATGACTTAGTTTGGAATCACTTTCCACCAGCAGTGGAAAGCAGCCTTAGAGTCCTTGCAAAACCTGCAAGGTGCATGTATAGGACTGCAGTACTTCGCCATTCAGCTGAAGCCTGCTGCTTACCGTATGAGGCTGACCATGCTCAGACCATTAGTAGCCCAACATCTGCCAAAGTACCAAATAGCTTAAAACCAGAAAATGCTACAGTTTAAAATTTCTACCTTTCCGAAAGGGGATGCTCTTTTATCTTCTTTCTGTAAAATTAGTGATAATTTGTCAATTGTTTTTCTTCTACAGAAGAAGGCTAACCAAGAGAAACTTCATCAAGAAAGCTTTTAAGCCTCTGTTTTGGTAACGTTTGTCACAAAATAATCTGCTGCTTGAATAGCACTCAAAGGAGGTTACATTGGCAGGTGCTGACTGTACTTGTAGGAAGGGCACATCTGTACTGTAAAGACCTCACTGCAGAAGATATGATGTGGGATATTATCACTATAGTACTTAGAGTGAAATGCAAATGCTCCCTTAACCAAAAACAGCACTGGAAACTCTGATCCCATTCTCTGGCTTGCAAGCACCATGCTCTTACGCATGTGGACGTACGCTGGGTACGATAGATTAATTTACAAATCTGTGTGTTCAAAATTGCAGGGCCCAGTTTAGCACCTGGAAGGAGACATGGTTGTCCCCACCAGTCAGTGCTGGTCCCCACCTGCATACCTCCCTGCGCTGGAGACCAACATTTAGATGACGTGTGCAGAGGACAGACCTGCACTAAGGTAGATAAATGGTGAGGAGATGCCGGGGTCAGGCCTCTTAGGAGCATGTGAAATAATAAAGGAGAAGATCAATGTCTGCTAGTGCATGGTTTTACTCTGTTTTATTTGAGTAATGCTGCTGCAACATGTTTATATCAAAGGAGAAGTTAAAGCCTGTATGATAGGATTTTTATTATTGTTCTAAATTGAGAACTCCTTTTATTCTGCTAATCCTTTCAGCAGCTGCAGGCTCTGTCTGCTCTTTTCAGGCACACAGTCCACTGCTTTATTTCCTGCTCCTCTGTTCTGACTCTTGTACTTGCTCTGATTTCTCCACTTCCTTAACTTCTGACTTGTTCTCCTCTTCTCTTGCCAGTCTTGGGATATGTGGGCTGCATTTCATTACCACGGACAGCAAACCTCAGCCTCCCGTGCCCTTCTCTATATGCTGCAATGATAAGGCAGAAATATTGGGAAAAGCCTTCTCCTAGGGACTAGGTGACATTTTCCTTGGGATATTCTCAAAGGAGTAACACTGAGTGAGCTCCAGCACACTGCCGCACTGAAAGCAGCCTATGCAGTAGTAGGGCTGTGGGGTGGGGATACTACCAGCCACCTTTGCTGAGCTTCACGTTGCACCTTCCTTTCCTGCCGTCTTCCCTGGTAGCAGGGACCTTGAGTAGGGTTTATGGCAGGGCAGTGCTGCCAGGTGAAGATGAGGGGCCCCAACAGAGAGCTGTGGAGCAGTCCTTTTTGGTGGGTCCCGCTGCATCGCCACTGGCAGCAGTGCAGGGGGCTGCGGGGAGCAGGGGCTCAAACTACCCCCTTGACTGTGGGACTTCAGCACATAAAGGCGCTACTGTGACCCTTGAAGCCAAGCACTGCTGTGGCATTAGAGAAGGCTTCAACCCTTTCACTAGTTTCCACAGAGAAACTGCATGCTAAACCTATGTTGAGGCTGTAAGAGGGATGTAGATGAAACTCCTCTAATGTTCCTAAAATCCCTGGGTTGCCCTCGTAAGAAAGTGCAGCACTGCACACTGCTCTCTATAAATAGTGCAGCTTTATGCTGTATTAGCCCTTGTTATCTGTCTGACATCTGTCTTCTCTGCTCTCTGGACCTCAATATCCTCCTGACATGGAGTTTTACCTCCAAACAGCAGAAATGTCATTAAATCCCGCAATGTAGAAATGGGCAGTTCCTAATGCCCTGCCCTGCATGCATGCTGGAGGAGGTGGGGGTCTTCACTAGGACACCGTGTGACTACTACCAGATAAATCCTGATTTTAAAGAAAGCAACTGATAGTGGAGCAAGGTCCCCCCATAGTGGCTTAAGAAGCAGGTGCCAGACCATGCAGCTGATTTAATGTTTGTCCCTTGGCTGAGAAATCCCACAAGTGACAGCTGCGCCTCAGGGATGGCTCTCACAGTGCCCTCTGCACCTGCAATGATTTTCAGTATTTATCAAGAAGAAACGCAATTACAAAATACTACTCTAAAGCTCTCCAATATCCTTAATAACAGCCAAAGAGTTCAGCTGTGTCAGGGGGTGCTGTGGGTCAGACAAGGACAGTATGACAGATACAGTTTTTTGCCAGCCCAGACTCTTCAGCCCTACTCATGCCAACAGCAGGGACCCTGGCACCATTTTTTAAGCATGATTTGTTTCACGGGAAATGCTGTGGGTTGTTTTTTTTTTTTTCTTTTTTTCTCCCCCTAGCTCTATTCTTCTTGCTCATTGTGACTGAGCACAGTAAACAGATTACTTGAACAGTCTGGAAAATTTATCAGCAACTGCTGCCCAGTGGGAAAGCCTCTTCCTGTCCATCCCTGAAAGCCGTCAGTCCTCGTGGAAGTATCATCATTTGCCTAATTAGAAAGATACAATAAAACGGCTGTATGCAATTTCAAAAGTCACACAGTACGCTAATACAAGTTCACAGAAGGATCTTTTTGGTTAGATGAGTCTAGGCTCTAGTGGAAGAAACCAGCCTGGAAGCTGGCACTGCCTCCCTGACCCCCACCCTGCTCCCCAGCTGCTGCAGCACCTCCCTGCTTACCTCGCACGCCATCACTCTGCAGCTTTTTGCTGGGAAAAATGTTTCTCCTTTAATACGTGTACATTCAGCAAAGTGAACGGTGCGAACTAAAACTTTACGTCTGCATGCACTGGGGCCCTTTCAACCCTCAGCTATGGCTACTAAGAACCCACATGTGAGCTGTCTTTGCCCCAGGACTCACAGCAGCAAAGGGACACAGGGGGATTCACGGGGCAGCATTACAGGAATGAGAGGTCTGGAGAAAAGACACAGCTTGAACTGATTTGCTCAACTGTAAATAAGGCAAAACTTAATTCCCACTCTCACCCCTGGTTTTCTCACAAATTATCGGGTTTTACGCATCCTGCTCTGACCCCACAAAGATGAGCCCTGCAAAAGTGTGCTCAGACTCAGGCCAGTTGGTCAATTTTTTGACGGTGCTTATGTAGCTTCTGCAAACCTGTGACAATGTTATAACCTGGGATCCATTACGAAGAGGATCTCTAAACTAGACATCACTTGATCCTTAATCTCTGAGGGGGTATCATGGGAATTTAAACATGTTAAACTTTAAGATAAAGCTTAGTCTTCAGTATTGTCCTGAACAGTAAAGGTGTTAAATGCTGACAGCACCTTCCTGAATTGAAATTCCAGGCAATACATATTTAAAACAAAGCAATATGAAAATAGCAGTAACAAGCTATCCAAATACACCAACTGTTGTGTTATAGCTCAGGTTACATAACTGGGAAGAAAGGTTGATTAAGAATCTCCTATAAGCTCTACTGCCACTGCCTGGGATCTTACACAAACCTTATTGTGGATGCAGATATAAACAAGACATGAGCTCTTTAGCAAAGCTTGCTGCTCTTGCAGGTTTCACAGCTCCTTTATCAGAAATCATTCAGGGTCTCAAGTTTACATTCTTCTGGTTGTAAATCTGTGCTAGCAAATGCTGGTGTAGTTAGTTTTACCTCTATCAGCATGGTATCATTACATTTCTACATGGCTTTGTCTCCATTTTAGCGAAGAATACAAAGATACGCTTATGTTTCATTACAGTCAATGAACTGAGGTGGAATTTAAAAGCAAGAAAAGGTATTTCTGTTTCTTTGGGTGTGCACAACTATTGCACAATGATACTTGATTTAAAGCTTGAAACTTGATTTAAAGCACCTAATTTTAAGTGCACTTTAACTATCTCAACCTGAGTTTAAATGAGATTTACAAATACTTAGTATACTCTTCCACAGGTGTCATTTACAATGCCATGTTGCTTGTCCTCATGTATTTAGAAATTGGTGCTGACTTGAATTTTGACTTTATTTATTTTTAAAGAATATATTTAGGTAATTTTACCAACAAGAACTAGAAACTTGTTGATTTCCAAAAGAAATGTCAGCTTTTCTTGAAGCTGTTAAATATCTATGATCTGGGAATTTAAGGAAAATGCCAGACCTGTTGTAACATGATCTCAAGATTTAGCAATATTACTATGTAATTTTCTTTCGTGCATATGAATCCTGTATTAGCAAATACCGCAATGATCTCTTGAAATTAAGTATCTTCAGAATTAGTAGACTTCATGTTGCTCACTGATGTCTTTATATATCAAGTTTGTCTAAGCAGTTGACCAGCTGTATAAAAATTTCATCCAAAAAATGTCACTCCTTCCCCCCCAATGGAAAAACTTGTTTACAGAATGTTTTGAGTATACAGAAACATGGAATTAAATTAGCTAATCCTGCAAAATACAGATTAACACAGACCTGAACACCCCTGCCATTGCAATGCATAGTACCCCGGTTACGATACACTTTCTGTTCTAGTTCTGCCACAGATCAGAGATGTTTGACTTGTTTTAGGTAAATAGGAAAGAAAAACAAGACAATAGACCTCTACTTGAAGTAGGTTCTTTATAAATGTCACTTTACAGAAGTTTTGTGATTGGTTTGGGTTTTTTTCAGTTCTGGTGCTTTTGAGCAGCTAAATCTCAGCCGAGAAGTCCTTGGACTATCTCAAAAGGCCACAAAAGGAAATTTAGGGATTTCAATAGATGGCATTTTCAGAGACCTGTCTTCAGGGAGGTCCTGCGAGTTGGTGGCTGGCAGTGAATTTGCTCCTCTTGGCCTTTGTGCGCTGCCTTCCCTGTCTCTGAAATCAAGACGACGATCGATCCTTACCTGCTGCAAAGGACAGCCGGGCTGTCGGAGCAGCTCCTGTGCCCTGACCATGCTTGGTCAATGACAAGCGTTTTTATTATTAGATTTGTGGTAAAAGGAGTAAGTGAGACTGGCCCCCTATAACTTTAATTAACGAGAACAGATCACACTTGTCCCCATCGCTCTCCGCCGTGCTGTGCAACCCGAACACAGTATGGTCCATTCACACCCAACGTCCCTGCGGTATGACTGCCAGCCTCCCTCTGTTCTGTGGGTAATAATGGACTAATGTGCTTCGTACCTAGCTGCTTTAATTTAATGTAGGGTCTGATCCTATAAGGCAGTGAAGTCCTCGTCTCTCGTTGACTTCAGTAGGATTTTAGGGACTCGGGACCTGTTAAGAAAAGGGTCTTTAATCTTCCGTCAGGAGCCCGAGCGTGTGAAGGGGAGCTATTCCTTCTGTACGCACTCATAATATGTACAGGATTTGGGTACCTTTTGTAATAGTCCGCTTAAATCTTAATGCGTTGCTAGGGAACTGGCCATGTCCACAACCAACAAACATGTAGACATTGTGTCCTACTGGTCTCTGGCAGAGTTTACTGTAAGAAATGGCTTTATTGTAACAAGATCTACTAGCAGTAGTACAAAAAAGTAGTTTGTCAGCTTTTTTTTAATTACAAATATTTTAATTCTATCATACAAATAGAAATCCCTTCCAAGCTGAAGGCTAGGCATGTGAGGACACCACCCAGAATCAAATACTACTTTCCCTTATTCTTTAAAATATTGATTCAGCTATTTTTTAATTTACTTGATCCTAAGTACAGTGTTTGGAAGCTTAACAAGCTTGGATACTTTCTGCTCTCTTGTACTAACTAATGCTATTACTATTTTCAAAACACTTATAAAAAGAGCTGATTATTTATGTTTCCAAAGTGTATGGCTTTTCAAGTTTTCAGACTGCATTTAAGAGTATCAGAAACGATGAAACTTTTGTGTTTATAGAGTCCTAGAATGCTGTTTCTGAAATGGTTCCATCTCCCTTTCATGGACATCAGAACTGTCTGCATTGTTTTAAGTTAGTGATAAAACAAGGCTTGAAACCCCACTACCAAAGAAATAAATCTACCAAAACAAAATCTGGGCAGAAAAAAAAAGTCATGGGGAAATGGAAATGAAATAACAGTCTGAGATGACCTCCCTAAAAACAAGCAAGCAAACCCTGTTCTATTAAGCTCTCAGGAGAGCTGCTAAAGAATTTTGAAATAATCCAGAGAAGGAACTCAACCCCTCATTTTCATTCTTCTCGGTCCATTCCTTGCAACTCCCTAAGAAAAACTGATCCCTTGCGTGTTTTGTACAAAAGGATGAATTTTTATGATATAAAAGCACACAGCTTAAAGCTGTAAGTCCTCATATTCCTTGGCAGTCATTATCTTCACGTTTATAGAGAAGCACATATTGATCCTTTCCAAGGCATGGGTTGGCAGGGAGGCAAGGAACACTCTTCTGGATTCACCAACCTTCCTCGTGAGGCCCGAGCAGGAGCGATCTCACAGCACAATATGGGACTATTAAAAACCCATCATACGTGATATGTGCTAATAGTTTTCTCCTTGTCTCATGGTGATTGCACAGTGTAACAGCAAAAAGATGGAAGACGCTTAGGAGCTGCAAGAGACGAGCCAACTAATGATGCTTTTTCTTGTCAGACGTGTAGCTTATTATGTCATGTACATGTATTCAAGTGCAATGACTTTTTTGCAAAACTGCTTAAGAGAAGGCGTTTCAGTATTCAGACTCAACTTCTATACTCCACTGTCTGAATGCATCTCTATACTTAGAGAGCAACTTTTTCTAGCCTGACTGCTCATCTCTGAGTGATTATCTGACCCAGAGTTAATGTAGCATAATTAACACATCTGTGAGTTGTCCAGTGTCACAGGTGAACTAGAGGTTTTGTGATGGCCAGCCTTGTGACATTAATTGTCATAGATCATATAATACTGTGGATTTTAGTTCTCTGACCCAGTGTATTCAATAGAATGAGATTCTTCCTTAACTTGATTTTTCCTGGCTTTTGTGACTCTAAATAAGTTCCTTATATTGTTCAAACATATAATTTTTGTGGTATATTATATTAAGAAGTTTAGCCTGATCTAGATTATGTGGCCCCATGTAACTGATGAAAGAGCTATTGTTTTTCACAGGAGAAAAACTGCCACTCATTGAGATCACTGACCTATTTCTTGGAGTCAGAAGTAACCTTTCTGAAGTCTTACTGATTTTTAATGCCATGTTTTACACTGTTGATCTTGAAGCCCCATGTCTGAAGTGTGATTACAACAGTATTTAAGGATCAGATAAAAACCTTCAACTTAATTTTCAGATGCAGAAGGATTTTATTTTTCTGTAAGTTTTGGTACTATTCTAAAAAAAGTGTTAAACGAATCAGAGCAATTCAGTTGTGGGGGTTATTCCATTACTCAACGATACAGGAATTCCTCAGGCTTAAACATCACCAGTATATTCCTCTCCACCTTTCTTTCTCTGAGATCCAGTGGAATTTGTCTCTATTGTCTCAAAGAGATGATGAACCATGTCCAGGAGCAAGAATTTAATCGGCTCACCCTAACACTAGATTGGGCCATTCATTACCCTGAAATCATAAAAACAGAATCTACAAGTTCCTGAAGATAGGAACAATTTGTAGACAAACACTCCTCTAATCTTGCTTTTCAGCCCTGACTTGCAGAGGCCAGTGCCAGAAGAACACATCAGGAGAATATACTAATACTGCATAAAGAGATTTTGTGGAGGCTGGCATGTGAAGAAATATATTTACCATTATATATGGCTTTCCTCTGCAGGAGAACAGGGCTTGCATATTCTCTATGCTTTCTCACTACACACAGAGGGATACAGGCATTTAAAAAGGAATTAGGATGCTGAGATGCTCAGTCCATGCTGGATTGCTGGCTCCCTGCTCTTTGCCGTGGAACATCTGCTAAAGAACTCTTTGGGAGACTTCTGGGTTTTTCAGGACCAGCAGAAAAAACAACACTGTTAGGATGTTTTATATTTGGGGCACTTTGGTACTGACGAATGCCTTCTCATTTTATCATGCTGCAATCAAGATGACAAAAAAGTGTGGCAGCTAGTAGAAACTCCCCCCACAGCCCAACAAAAAACGGGGTCTTGAAAGGAAAAGTTTGGCACGCAAAAAGCTCCAAACACAAAAAAGCTAAACCTCTACCAAACCATTTCTGCTTGTTGTGAGCCTGCCAAAGCAGAACAGACTCTCTCCACAGAAAAGGCTACATTATGCTAGAAGGAAATGAGCTGCAAGGCACAGGAAAAGGGAACACGAGTGGAGATTTATGGCACTGCTGAAAGCAGGCACTGTACTGCCAGATCAGGAGTAAGACTACCAAAGGATGCTACCTTTGTTTTTTCACCTATCAAGGAAGAAGGAGAGTTTCTGCTTCAGGGTATCTAAACTACTGACGTCCATTGCAGAAAGCCCATCGCTTCAGCCTTCTGATCGGAGTCATTGCGTCCCAGTCAGAATTTTCTACTTTTTTAGAAGGTAAGAAGGAAAAAAAAACCCACAACTAGCAAAACCCACCCAAACTAAAACCACCCAAACCAAAACCACCAGTCAATGAATACCTGACACTTAACCTGGAAACAAAATTGTGTTACAAATGTTGCAAGTTTTGCCCAAGTATCACTGACTTTATAAAGTACAAATCAAGTTTTTTTGCAAAAGATCTTCATTATGCCCTACTGCTGTTCCTGAAGATCATATGGGAAGGATTTGTTCATGTTGACATTTTTTACTTTGTTTTTTTGCTGCTGTTTTGGCTCTCACTTTTTGTATTGTACATGAGGGACTTCACATGCTGAATTCTCCTGGATACAGACTGCAGCAGAAAGGCACATCTGTGGACAAACAAAACCGTTTTCTATGCCCAGACTCAATTAAGAAAAATTTAAAGTTAAGGCTTTTTTCTTTTTCTTTTTTTTTTTTTTTCTGCCAGGGATCTCTAATTAGAGTTCCTTTTTGCCTTCCTCTGTAAATTCAGTCTCAGAGGTAAGCCGCTAGCCCAGAGAAGCTGCAAGGATCTCCCTGGATTTTTACCAAGTTAATTTGAACTTTGCCATGGTTTTTACTTGCAAGTGAAACTGCAGCTTGTTTTCAGCTCCCTGAACTCAGGTGAAAGGCTACCCCAAATGATCCTGATGGATAACTGTATGTTGGCACAGCCTCAAAGAACACAAGAACACGGTATCGCCCCTAAAACGTATCACGCCATAAATGCAACTTGCACAACACATTTTGGATTGGCATCCCTAGGTTTCTTTCTTTCAAAATGTAGGGTCTGATCTTTCTCAATAGTATGTGCCTCTCTTTCATACTGGGTATCATACCAAATTACAGACACCTATCAGCTTCTATGTACATATGGAACCTGGACATGTAATTTTCAGTAGTTATGAATCTGAGCCTAAGCCTCTGGGCTTCATGGAAAAATATCTTCAAAAGTGCCTCAAAAGTGTCTTTGTGGTTTCTTGCTACTAAGGAAGACGTGCCATTTATCTTGAACAAAAATTTACTCCTGCCTTTATTTAACCACAATTTGCATTTATAAGAGGACAAGATGTTGAATTACATTTCTCTACAGCCCAGAGCTAGATCCTGAATTATGGTCCTGAAAAAAAATCAGTCATGTATGTGTAAATACTTTGTGTGCTACATCAGCAAGTGCTACGTGAAACTGAATGCTCAAAATACTAGTTAGCAAGGTGTGTAACACTTTCTTTTTTGAAACACTTCTTTTTGAGAAGGAGAACCACTGAAGTCATCTGTATTACTCTCACAAGTCAGCAAAAAAAAAAGCATGTCCTGAAACTTCAGCTAGCTGTAAAAGTGAAATGCTCTCACACAGATTCAGAGAGGGAGAATACTCTTGCTGCAACACCACCACTTTCTGTGACCCCAGGTAGGATCACAGAAATCGGAAGAAATCATCTGGAGATGCGGGTGTTTTTCTTCTTTCTTATACATCTCTGCTTCTGCTGCAGTCCTGTAACTTGGGTACTACTCCAATGAAGTCCATTGGAGCTGTCTAGGAATGATCTTCTAATGATATGATACGTTAATTGATAAAGAGATGGATCTGATGGGTGCCGGTTGATTCAATGACCAATAACCAGTCTCCTTAAGCAATGGTGGCATATGAAACACGATCGGAGAGGATTCACCAAGTAGCTGGCATTAATACCTATCCATTTCCACTTAAGTTATTGGGGTTTTTAATGAAAAACGTGAGTATGAAGGCTATTCCCAGTTCCATGTGTTCTCCTTCCCTGGTATTAAGCTAACAGCTTGCTGAATCCTGAGTAAATTTCTGTCTATACAGACCGTCTGCGGGATTTAGGGCATGTTACAACAGCAAGAGACATAGCGGCAAGGAAGGCTGGTAAATAGTTTTCTGTTAATGGCAAGGAGGAAAAATCACATCCAGTGCAATTATACCTCTGAACTTCGTGTTATCTCAGAGCGCTGCCCTTGGAAGTGATATTTATGTAAATGAAAACTTCCCTGTAGACGCATACACAATTGTTGGTAAATAAGTACAATGCCAGGCAAGTATAATGACAACCAAGGAAATTTATTTGGTCATTCCCTTGATGGATTACCATGGTGTGGACAGTAATTTGCACTACATATTAGAACAATCCAGACATAAGGAAGCATCTCCAATGTAAGGGGGCTTTTCAGCTTGCATGCATTCTGCTGAGACCATCCATAAGGTCGCTGACTGACATCAGCTATGGAAGAAAGCAAGTGTGTCTGTTTTCTGGGTGATGTGAACAGACAAATTCCAGAAAGCTACTTCCAGAAGTAGCAATAACTGAACGTATTGCTCGCTGGCCATCTGGTAAGTTTTGATACTATCATTGGACTTGAATCGGGAACCTATTTACAGGGGATCTTACACCAAGCTTGTGTGTGAGTAGAATAAGCACTGCAGGCATTTTTTTAAGAAACCTAAAGTCAGCTGACACAGATATTTTGCTGAGCACAGGCGGTCAAGTTAAGGAGATGTATTTAGTTTTAGCTGACATTTTATTGTGGCTCAATTTGTAGGTCTTCTAATGGGTCTTACATAGCCTGACATAAAATTATTCACATGTATACAACACACTTCATAATGTGAGTGCGACCCTATGGCTACTTTCATGCAGTCTTACAAGCTGCATAAACAAAAGTTTTAAGAGATATTTAACTATTTGTTTTATATAAAACTATTTGATCTGTATTAAAAAAAACACCAAACTTCTCGTTATATGTTTTATACATGCAATTTGTGTATACAGTTGCATGTACATTTCTAATGTAAGAATGGTGAATTTTATTATTCAGACCAGAAGTATCAGGCTGGTATCGGACTTTAATCAGGCTGCTGTTTCTAATTCTTGTACTTTTCTAAAGAACAGTGGAATGTGGCAGAAACTACATAGAGCCAAGTCATGGAGCTTCTTTCTTAGTTCTTCATCTACATAGGCAAAACTTTCATTGAAGGTACTTAAGAATTTCTCTGTATAGCTAATATGCCTGTGCTTATAGAAAAGATACATGTGCAATAATATTAATTACACATATAGCTGTAAAAATAAGATATAAAGCCAGCTATGTAGAAAGTGCATAAAATAACTGTTGAATTAAATATGGCATAGATTTCTGTGTCTGCTAAATAAATACTAATTAAGTTTTCAAGCAATTAGATAGTATCTGTAAATTATTATTTAGTAGATAATAAAGCACGTATGTTTATGTACTTTACTTTTTAAGCTGTATCACTTCATCTGAGTATTGGAAAGCTTAATTTGCAGTGTAATTGAGTACATTAGAAGATTATTAATAGCTGGAGCCCATGAGAGATTTGTTTTCACTGTACGTAACCATGTTTAACACGGAGTGGTTTGGGCGCTCCTACAGCGAGTCTCAGGCGCTTTCCAAAATTCTGTGGCAGACATGAATTGCCAGAAAGATTTGTTACTACTACTAAACACTGTGTTCAGCTTTACAGTCATTATCAGTCTCTTCTTAGCATTAAAACAAAAAGGTTTTGTATTTAGTACCTGCATTTACATTAGGATACCCCAGAGAGGTGTCTTCTGCCTCAACATGAAACAACCTTTGGAAACAGCTTTCTTCTCTAAGTAGGCTTGTTTGTATGCAAAAAATAAAGAAATAAATAAAGTAATGAAGGATAGTCTTATGTGTTGTGAGAAAGCTAGGCTGCTGGATGAAATCAAGAGACTGTCCTATGGGGTGGATATAAGACAGGCATATTATATTGCTAATCTGATGTACTTGGTTCTGCTATTTTTTCTGAATATTTTCTGTTAGACCAACTGGTATTTCTTAGGGCAAAGCCTTTTAAACCTCTATAAAGAGAGGATAAAAATTTGAAAGGATGTTTTGTGAGTGTAATAAGATGGCGTAGCAATTCATTATATTGACAGATATCTTGGTTGTAAAAGTAGTCAGAAAATTGTCCTATAATTCAAAACATGGAAAGAAGACAGAAAAGGAACACCTGCTTTGCAGGGAATTAGCACAGCGCAGGAGCTGCAGGGCAGTGGGGAGGATGAGGGCTGCCTCTGCCCTCCTGTAACAGAGTCACTGCTCCCCAAACCTGTACGTGCCCCATGTCCACAGAGCAGACTGAGCATCTCCTTAGCTCTAACAGCCAGAAGCCTGTAATATTTAAGCCGGATGAAGTGATGTACCTGCATCTAGAGGTAGTTTTTATTTCCTCAGATGCAACTATGAAATTTCATGGGGTCCTTATGGACTATGAAATATTGAGAGACCCTGAATTTATTGGAATACTCTCAAATATACCAGATAATGGTGTTCATACCTCCAAGCCTTCTCTTTCACCTCATTTCATTATACTAAGGAACACAAAGAAGACAATCTGATTTTTTTTCTTCCAACTACAAATCCTATAATGCTTTATTTTAAACAAGCAGCATTAATGTATAGAAGGCAATGAGCTTATTAATCACATATTTATAGGCTCATATTTACAGTATTTTCTGAATACTCCCTCGTGTTTCCTTTTCCTGTTACTAATTACTAGAAGATTATAATTCTCTATATCCATTCTGCAGCTGATTAGAATTGTAGAGCAGTCAGCTAAAACAGACCATTTGCTGTAATGCTGGCAGATCAGAATGAAACTTTTATTTGATAATGCAAAAAATAGCCTCTTACATTTTCTGTATCTGCAGCACTTTTATACACTATTTGCATAAAGATAACCTACAAGAACATTTAAAGAAAAATCGAGAGCATAATCTTCTTTTAGTTCCACACAGAGCAAGAAGAGTCTTTTTTTCAAAGGTGATTTTTTTTTTCTTGGTGTTCTTAAGAAATACGACTTTGCCATGGGACACATCAGAGCCTGATGTCTAAACCCTTGAAGTGAAAAGTGTTTCCCTCCCCCACCCAGAAACGGGAAACCCATGAAGATGGCTGACATAAGAGTCCTGGTCTGTCATCCGTTCAAAAGGCTATGACACCGACTGCACCCATTTTTTCCCCACATTCAATCATTTGGAAAGAAGTCTTCCCCTTATGTTAAATTCCGTCATACAGAAAATTTGTGAGCTAACAGGTTGCCTAACACCAATTCAGATTAAGTAGTTCAGTTTTTTGCTGAGAGAGTCTTAAATAACATTTCTCTTGTTTAACTCAATAATGGCTTGCAAGCTCATGTGGTATAATTTACCATGTCCTCTATCCTCTAATTATAGGCTGTCATGTTTTATGTAGGGACATCTACAAACCTATACAATACTTGTACTATATATCACTTTGTTACTGAAGACTTTGTGATACATGATGTAATTTCACCCACCTGCACACAAACAAATAAAACCCAAAAAATAGGATCCTAGGTTGTTTTTCAAACTTCCTTTCTCAAAATATGGGGGAATTTGCAGCAGAATTTTTAGGCTCTATTTGGCAATGCAGATAACCTTCTCTAATACTTAAACTGCTTGACAGTACTAGACTTTATCATAAATGTCAATATTTTTCCCTACTCAAATGTCTTTGATTAGATGAGAGGCTGTTTCAAAAGATTTATTTTGTACAAGAGTTATATATATGTATTCTGCTTGCAACATGTTGCAAACAGGTCAGGTTGATGAAAGGCGACTGGGTAGGGATCTGAGAGAGCAGGGTACTACTCTTGAGATACCGTTATCTAATACCAGGACTAACAAATGACATAGATGCCATAAATTTCTCTATGGCCAGCAGCAACTGAGGTGACACCTAACCCTTGAAGTGCCTTACTTGCAGCACTGTGCCTCTTTGAATACCCAGAAGTACCCCTTTCTTATGCAAGGTCATCTGTGTTCCACTGAGATCCAGAAACTAGATTTTCCCTCTTAAATACGCCAAGAGATTCAAAGTAAAGTTATGTCTGTATACCTAGAACACATCTTCCCACAAACTGCAGTTATAGCTGCCCATTAGATTTTAGTATTTCACTATGGAGACGGAATGAATTATTTTCCTTTTATATAATAGCCTTGCCCACGATGCAAGAGATCCTGTTCAATGGCATTAAAATTTCTCTCTCTTTTTTTCTGCAAGACCCTATCCACCTAAACGGGGCATAAAGGGATACAGGGCTAACAGCATAAAATTGCAGTAGGATAGGTTATCATACTATTGGAAGTATGCAGTAAAGTCCTCTTCCTCAAGCGTGGGGACATCACTTGCACAGACACAATGGGGTGTCCCAGCCAATTCTGCTTCTGCACAGCGTATTCCCGCAGATGCGGCAGCTCCTGTCGTGCCTGCTGCCATCTCCCCGTGTTGCCATGGACCTTGCCCCAACTGTCACTGCAAGTCTTTCCAACAGCTCATGGTGGAGAAGGTAATGGCTGGATCTTCCCACGGGGTTTTGAGGCTCACTGGGTTTGTATGGGCTGCTTGCATTTGGCTGGGAAACTGCTCCTTCCCCAGGCTTGCCCCCACTTCTCTAGCCAAAACACCGTGCTGATAGAGCATGCCGAGGGAAGATGCTGAGCACAGCCTGCCCCGATTTATCAGTTTAGACTCTATACGGGAGAAGTGTGAGAAGCAGGCTCAGCCCCCCTGGCTGGCAGCTCTGAAACGCAAACCAGAAGGTTTGTCGGAAAAGGCACCGACCGGCAGCAGCTCTGCCAGTGATCGGCAGGTGCGGGAAGCGGGGGAGTGCATCACTGCCGACGGCGGCGCTGCCAACTCCCGCACAGCTATCGTGGGTTCCGTGATGCTCGGTGGCATTCTGAAAGCCCAAGCTGCCACCTTCATTTTGAAGAATCCCAATCTCGGATAAAATAATCAACTTTTGTTTTAGCCTTGGAAATAAGAGCTGTGTAAGCCTTAACAGCTCAGGCGGCCATCAGGAAAACGCTTTAGAAAATCTCATGGTTTTGTGTTCAGCTGAACGGCTGGGGTAGAGGGGGCTTTTCCTCGTGTTTTGTTGGTACCTCAAGAAGGACCGCGCG
>NW_009220785.1:18498-25495 GCF_000690835.1 Fulmarus glacialis | reverse complement strand
GCACTTGGCCTCATTAAACCTCATACAATTGGCCTCGGATCCAGCCTGTCCAGGTCCCTCTGCAGAGCCTTCCTACCCTCGAGCAGATCAACACTCCCACCCAACTTGTGTCATCTGCAAACTTACTGAGGGAGCACTCAATCCCCTCATCCACATCATTGATAAAGATATCGAACAAGACCGGCCCCAAAACTGAGCCCTGGGGAACACCGCTCGTGACCGGCCTCCAACTGGATTTAACTCTGTTCACCACAACTCTCTGGGCTTGGCCATCCAGCCAGTTTTTTACCCAGCGAAGAGTGTACCTGTCTAAGCCGTGAGCCGCCAGCTT
Organism: Fulmarus glacialis; assembly: GCF_000690835.1. Taxonomy (NCBI): domain Eukaryota; kingdom Metazoa; phylum Chordata; class Aves; order Procellariiformes; family Procellariidae; genus Fulmarus; species Fulmarus glacialis. The sequence goes on along the minus strand of NW_009220785.1, from coordinate 25,164 downwards.
CTCTAGGAGGATGCTGTGGGAGACAGTGTCAAAGGCTTTACTGAAGTCCAGGCAGACCACATCCACAGCCTTTCCCTCATCCACTAGGTGGGTCACCTGGTCATAGAAGGAGATCATGGCATCATTCCACTCACAGCATCTAAATGCTGTACTTAGTGCTTTTCTAGTACAACTTGAAATCTGAGGGCCAGTATTGTAACTATAAAGAGGGATTGTTTTTAAATAAAAAAATTTTGCTAAAGTCCTTCCTCAGTTTTTATTCCCACTGACTTAGTTTTGTCTAAATAGGGCTTTCTTCAATTTCATCCACAAAACTTAATGCTGGCGAGTTCCTCCTCCCCCGCTGCAAGGGCCTGATTCATCCCTTTCCATGATAAAACCTGCAAGAGAAAAGTGCTGTGTTGGCCAGCCACAGGCCAAACTGGAAGAGGTCCACGATCCATTACCCATCTGCACAACGGGGGAAAACCACTGCACCTTGTGGACTGATCAATGGCACCACAAATCATAGCTAGTAATGCCAGACCTCCACACATCCGTATTAGTATTTCTTCCTAAGTTCCTTTCAGCTCCCAGAATTTTGGCAATTGTCACTGCCAAAGTCTGAGAGACAATTGTAGGGCTTCTGAGCAAGGAGGTGGAAATGGAGAGGTCTGTTGCACTGATTGACGCAGCTTTGGCGTGTTGCTCATTTTCAGTGCGGAATTGCTCTCTACAGTGCGATTTGAGTGATTTAGTAGACCATAGACATTTGAGTGTGAAGGGATCTCAGTTGGGGACTCAAAATAACAGTTGTTATCTTGGCCTTAATTTTAAAGATCATCTGTTATTTCATACTGTTTGTTTCATATTCATTTATCCAAGACAATAATCAGATATGAAATATCTCTCCTTCCCACAGCTTTTTTTAATAACCCATCCCTCAATAGTATTGTTGGCAAAGCCCCTCCCTGCAGGGAATGAAATGGCTCCCCTGGTGAAATCTGAATGCCAGCACTGCCTCTGTCTTCACTTACCTCGAGTCGTCGGCGCTTGGCCCTTCCCAGCCCCTCTTCTGGGCTCTGGTGCCATTGTGCTGGTTGTGCAGTGGGAGATGCTCAGCCCTTGAGCCACTGAGCCATGGTGCGTGCGTGCTGCTCACAGGCAGGAGCACTGTAAAAAGTCACATTCCCTCCCCGCCCATTAAATACCCCGTGCTGTCAGGTTGCAGTCAGCCAAAGCGTGAATGCTGTGATTCTTGTAACTTTTGGTTTTAGCTTTGTTGACTGAGCTTGAGGAACTGCTGGGTAGTCCAAAAACTGGGAGTTTTTTGTAAAAGATCCAGGAAGTCTTGCATACCTCTGACTGCATTTGGTAATTTTTTAGCTTTGTCCTATGCATCCCGGATTAGCAAATGCTCTAAATACTATCTGCCACCATTTTAAGGAGCATTAGGAGTTTTAAAAGCTTTTCTGAGATGACTAGAGTAGCGAGTCAGCAGGTTTCTGATAATATGTGAAGGATGTAATTGCCTACAAAGCGCCATCTGAAGTTGGAGTGCGCTTAGCCAGGCTCATTGAAGCTTTCTGCAGTACCATTGAAACTGAATGGGAGACATGCCAATGGGGTGGGGGTCATGGGATCAGGTCCTTATTGATTTTAAAGTAATTATTCATGGAATACAATACTAGTTAACTTCCCAGGATTTTTAACATAGTTTAACACTTCCAGTACTTTCAAAGTTTTCAAATTTGGATACAGTGAACATCATAACATTTAAAAAAACCAACATACTATTCCCCTTAGTTAGTTCTCTACTGTTATGTGTAAATAATGAGAAGGGATGCATTAAATACTATCTCATTCTAGACATCTGTAATGTGAACGTCTACGCCTGAACTGCTCCTCCTAGACTCCATTTTATAGTCACGGGAGAGAAACAACAGGCAGGATTCATCTAACCAGTTTTAGATGTCTACTTTAGGATGAGATGAATCCTGTCCTGAAAGTGCCTGTTTCTCCCCAATGACTATAAAGGGAACTTAGAGTGACTCACTCAGGTGCAGGCATGTACATTTGGTTAGATGAATTCTCGCTTGGGGTCTAGTTCTTCCACAGCTAGACATTTGGAATTGAGAAAATAAGTTGGCTCAGTTTACATATTTAGTAACAAAGAAAAGCTATGCAAGCTTACTCTAATTATGAATCTTGCACACATTGATATTATAATGATGATGTGGTGTTCTAATTCAGAATTCTTCTTGGAACATAGAGTGTTTTTATAAGAAAATTTTTTAAACTGTGGTGTTGTTTTTTTTTTTTAAATCAGATTTGGACTGAAAGCCACAGGTGAAATTGCTTGGCAACAATTTTTAGAAAAATTCCAGGATCCTGGGAGCACCTTTGAAAACAAGCAGGCCATTCCTATGAGACAAAAACAGAAGTAAGTAGGAAGTTCCTTTTTTATGTGAGTAACCTGTGGTATACATGTTTATTGAAAACGAGAAGTGTATCCACTTGGTAGTCACCCTTGACTAAATTCAGTTAAAAAATCTTTTGGCAATGCTTTCTCTAAGTGCACCCTTGTTTTGAATCCTATCAAACCCTGAATCTTAACGAGGTGATTTATTCTTCCTGCTCTGAGAAGAACATAGTGAGCAAAAGAGGGTGAGACATGAAAGTATTGCAAAGACTGTCTTTTTTCCTCTTGCAGAGTAAATCCAGCTAGAGATGATGAAGCTTTCTCCAGTGACACTGTTCTTCAGAAGCTGCACAGATACATCCAAGATGCTTATCCCTTTTTAAAGCAGACATTCCTTATGCTTGATGAAGTAAGAACAAATATTTTTAGGTGTTGCCTCCATTAATTACTCTTACGGCTAAACATTTGTGTCTCATATCTGCTTCAAAGTAATCTGGTGGTTGTCAGTCTTTGTTTTCTGTTACAGCAGCACGCAGAGTCTGTTTTTCAAGTTTCTTTAACATAGATATGTGCAACCGGGGACTAAATAATCTGTAACAACCTCTCTGATAAACAAAAAATATTGACCTCCTACAATTTCACTGGAAGTTATGTTGGCCGGTTCTTTAATCATCCCTGTGGCCGCCTTTCAACCCCTGCTAGTTTTTCTGTATATTTCATGAAATATTATGACAGAAATGAGAATTGGTGCTTTCATAGAAGTTGCACTGGTACCAGAAAAATAAATAATATAACTTCTCAGATACTGCTAAGTGTTCCCCTGTTTGTACATCCAAGGATTGCCTGAGTCCCTTGTGCCTAACACCATACTGGCAATTTATTTATGCTTTGATTATATATTATGACCTGCAAATCTCTAAGAGTAACTGCTTCTTATAATTAAGATTCCTTTTCTATTCTGGGATATTTTCTCCATTTCTCATTGTAGGACTTTATTAGAAAGCTTATTCTTTGCTTGTGCTTATTCTTCCCAGTCACGCTGTATCAGTGGTTGCTCTCTTCACCATTTTACCGTTCTGTTTGTCTTTCAGTTATCTATGGTCATCTGACGTTTTAAAGTGGGGGTCAGGTTATTTGTACACATGTGTAAGTATGTAGGTATATAAATATATATACAGAGAGAGAGAGAGCTGTGTTTACTCTGTTTATACACACTCACACACACAGAGACACACGTATATGTACATGTGTGCATAAAAAGGATGTATAGCACAGGGCTAAAAATCAGTCCCTGCAAGACCTCATTAGAAACAGACCTACTTGAGAATGGGTTATTATCCACAATTCCATTTGAAGGTTTCTGCTATCTGGTTCTGTTCTCTACCACACTTGTTTGATGTCTGCCATTTGCATCCGTAGTGTTCCCATTTCTTAGTTAAAATGGCATGCCACTGGGAATGAGTAAGGTATACCATTGCCTCGGGCAGCAGACTGCCCAGGACAGCAGCGCAGGCAGGGCCCCAATGCCTGTTTCGCCTCTGTCAGAGTCCTGGACAGCCCAGTTAGCTGCTACTTCCAAGAGAGGGATCCAGTTGTGTTAATTTGCAGCTGTTGACATCCCTATGTTGACTGGTATCATTGGTTGTCTCAGTGTTGCGCATTATATCCTGATTATGCAGGGTTCATCTCCAAACCTGGCTCTGCATTCTCTTCCTCCTGCTCAGGGCTGTCTCTGGGCCCAAGCAGATCGTCTCCTCTTGCTGCCTACCGCAGTCTATCGTCAACTGTGGAAGCTCCCAGAAAAGCTGATTTCCTTACTGGTAAAATGAAATGTGATACCTACTGGCTTTGACACTTAATGAAGAAGGAATGGTATGAAAAATGTTCAGTCTCATGTGATCAACACAAAAAAAAGTCTTCTTGAATGTCATATTTCCTTTTGACACTAAGATCTGCATAGTAATATTTTGCAAATACTATTCTCCTGCTCAGCTGCTGTATACGATAGTTCAACAGAGCAGTGAACTCACCAGTGAACTCATTATTAATGTCTAAACATGCATGAATTTGTAACATTCCTAAATATTTACGTAACTGTGTGAGTGGGTTTTCAGCTGTTATGAAAAACCCATGTAAACCAAGTAAAGACATTTCCTCATGTCTTAGAGTTAACAAAAGTAAGTTTCTTGCTCTTTTTTTTTTCAGGAGGTAGAAATAGACTTGAACCTGAATGTCTTCTCTTCCAGGACTTAAATACATTCATGTTCTTATCTAAAAGTTTTTAACAGGTTCAGGTAGCATGCTTCTGTTTCTTCATCACATCACTGCCCAGCCCACAGCAACTGCCTGCTCCCTTTTTCTTCCAACTGATGTTTTTTTCTGAATTGTTCTCAATGTGTTGGAGTCTAAAATGCTACTGCTCCCTACCTGTTAATCCATATTCTGAAAACAAAATCCCAACCTAGTATCAGTGCTTTCTAATGTGCAAGCTAGAAATATAATGTTCCCTGTAACTATACTACAAATTTGACTTTAAAATGTTGAATCAGATTGATGTTTTAGAAAAGGATGAGTGAAGCACCCTTTGATGTTCTTTTGAGTCTTGCAATATTTTGTGATTTACTTTAAAACTCAGATCCTAGAAAAAAAATAGTTATACAAGTGTTCAACACCAAAGAATTATTAATAAAACAACTTCTCTAGCCTCCTAAAATGTTTTCAGAAAAGTTTCTCCATATATTCTGAAACACAGAAACAAAAAGGCATTAAAAATAAAATAATAAAGGCAATATTCAGTATAAATTAGTTGAGGGTTTTTTTCAATTAAAAACTATTGTTACTATATATCCTTATTTTTATACATTCCATTACGTGGAGTGCATTGTTTGATTGTTCTTGATCACATGTGGTGTCTCAGTCACCTAAAGCATTGGCATTTGTGTCATTTGAAGATGTGACATAGTTCTTTCAGAGTCATATTGTTGCATCTCCTACAAATTTAGAAGTTTAGAATTGCAGTATCAAGTTGTAATTTTTCACCTGCATTATTGCTTTGTTTTTATTTTAGTCTCTTTTAAAAAGAGATTGCTCATCTCAGGGCAAGGAATTCAAGTACTATTGGAAAATCTCCTAGCTCAAGTTCTTAGTTTAAATGCAATAGATTCATAAGCGAAACTAAGATGTTTTCTGTCCTGTGCTGAAACCTGGCAACAGGTAAACTTCAGAGTGTTCCCAGCATTGCGAAAGGTTTAAAGGAACATAGTTAACAGTTTTAACATTATACAGAAGATATAAAATACTATAAAAATACTACAGAACATGAATACCTATTTAACATTACATGCTAAAGGAGACAAATTGGTTGTGATTGACATTTAAATTAAAGATAGGCATTAATACATGCAGGATAAGGCTACATCTTAATCTGAGATATAGCATTTCGGAAAAGAAGGGAGATATCATAAGTGTGTACGTCCAATACACCGCCTAGCAATGAATATGCATCCGCATGGTCCTTGTGCACACAGGAGAAATTACAGACAAAGCAAATCTCTTTTGATGAAGGGATGAAATCAGTATGATAGGTAAAGTTAATGAGAATCAGAACTGTGCAGTAATTATTATAAGCTCATATTATATAATATAAACAGAGAGTGCTATCATGTATTTGTAAAAGGTTTATGTTTGCAGTTTGACATCTGACCGGTAGACTAACTTATGTGTGACACTGACAGGGTTGAGGCTACTGTTGCATAGTTCACTCCAGTTTCAAAAGTAACTTCATCTGACTTTTTCTAGACTTTGGATTACCTTTTCGTATGGAATATGAGCTTTGATAAAGAACTGTCTATCCTTACCAGCTCTGTGGCCCTCATGATGTACAGAACTATGCTAAAATGCCTTTCTGACAGTTTTGATGGAGTGTCATGATATGTGTATTCCATGCACTGGATTGTGTGATCAACTCTTTAGTGGACAAGCTGGATTTTTTTATTACTTTGATTTGCTACATATTGCACTTCTTAAACTGTAGACTCTGTATTTCTGAATTGAATGAGCAAATAATAGACAGAAAAAATTAAAGCTTTCAGTCTGGTTGACACAAGCAAAAGGAGCACTGGGCATATCTTCAGAAGCAGTATTGGCATTTTTTATTAGATGGTTTTATATAGATGATATATCACAATTCCTTTCTAATATAATTACATAAAAACTGTTCTTTTTAGCTCTGCAGTATTTCATCTATATACATATATATATATATA
>NW_009220785.1:0-18452 GCF_000690835.1 Fulmarus glacialis | reverse complement strand
AAAAAAACCACAAAAAGAAAGAATTCACCTAGCAATTTATAAGAAGAGAAATCAGCTTCATACATTGCAGTAGATAATAATAACACCTACAGCATTCAGGCCATGATTCAGTAAGGCACTTTACTACATGATTTTAATTCATTTACTGAATTGGAGCATTACTGAATGAAATTGTTAACAAAGGGAGAGGTATTCGAAATGGTGGAAAGACAGGCTGAAGAAAGAACTATTTAGTCCCCAGTATCTAGAGGTTCCCACAGTGAAAGAAATACATGTGAGAATGGTTTATATTTATACATAACATGATTTTTTTGTTGGAATGGACCAGTACATCCCCAGTCACATCACTGATGCTGGACTGACTTAGATAGTGATCTGGGCAATAAAATTAAATACTTTTGAATAAATAAAATTAAACTTGCAAGGTGGCCAAATAAGCAAATGCAATCTGCTTAACAAATCCTGATGTAATATATCTTAGTTTTCCCATATTATCTAAGGTTTGAACAAAATGTAATTTATTTTTATCGTAACAGATATTTCATCTTCATGGGTAAGACCTAGTCATTCTGCACAATTGTTTCTTGTGAAGTACAAGCTCTCTTTGTAGCTTCAGTACCAGATTCCCTAACTTATTTACTGGTGGAGATAGGTATATTATCAGGTTTTGCTTCCATATGATTTAATGCAGTGACAACCGTCTCTAAAGAAAATTCAAATACCGGATAGTAGTTTCACAAGACCATTATCTTTTGATTGCAAAACTTTAAAGTATTTCCCAGACCAGCTGATGAAGTAAATAATTGCTCATCCTCTATATTATTACTGCCACCCTGGATCTCTGTGGGGGACTAAAGGGAAACAGAATTTTCTTAGGGTGAATTTTATGAACAGAAAGATATTTGTCTAGTGCTTAGCCAGGAAAACTGAATCACTGAAGGAACTCTTTACTCCTAATTTTTCTGTTATTGTTCCAAAGCCTTTATTCCACTATTTCTTCTTCTTTCTCTCCATTATCTTTCCTCAGGTTTCTTTAGAGAAAATGAAGAAACAATTAAAAAAAAAAGGAAAAGTTCAGTAACAAATTTTAAATTATAAAATGTAATAGTCATAGAAAAGAGTTGGTATAAACCCATATTTAAAACTCTCCTACATAAATTATGGATATTACTTGCCATGGGAACTGAGAGAAAAGCTATGCCTTAAGTGTAGCAAAATAAAAACATCCTGATTCTCTTGCACGGACACATGCATTGCCTATTACCTTACAGTCCAAATAAGCATCCATTGGCGTGACAATGTGACAGGACATCAGGCCCTGGATAAAGATTGTCCCTGAGAGCTGATTCACCCTCATTAGCCAGGTCAAAAATGCCAATAGACCCAGCCTAGTAGTATAGCTGATTTAAAGGATGCATACTAAGATGCAAAGGAAGCATGAGAAAAGGAAGAGGAAGTCCAAGGACAGTAGGTCTCAAAAGTTTTGGATTAGCACGCCACTGTCAACAGTCAGAATTTCCCAAGGTTCACCATGTACTTACAATTGCATCTTTAACTGAAATCTCTGTAATAACCCAAGCGTTTGCACAGCATTTACTCTGGCCTCATGGACCATCATGGCCATGGACCACACCCGAAAACTGCAGCCCTAGAAAAAGCTGTGCTCAAATATAAAATGTTTAGTTGAGTTTTTGTGTGTTGTTCTGAAGCTAATCATGAAGAAAATCCTGCCACAGCTGAGTGAGCACTGATAAATGTAGGCTCATGTGCTGTCTATGAATATGCTGAGAGCATATTAGGATCTAATAACAGACATCACTTGATGGACTTTTGCATGGACTTAAGGCAATGGTTGGAGTACATGATAACAGCAATTTAGACTCAACTTGACTCAACTGAGTCAAGTTCACTCAGATCCAGCAGCTATTCAGTTAGACACCACTTTATGTGAACGTTGATTCCAGACCAGGTAAGGAATGAAATGCAGCTGATAAACTGACCTGAATGTGAGCTGGTCTGTGCAAAGCAAGTTTACATATCCATTCACTTGTGGCACAGTTTACCAGTAAACTAAATAATCTATCCCAAGGTAATGGAAAGCTCATTGCAGTTTCATTCCCATAGTTTTAGTCTTCCATCCAGTAAATATTGCAGTTGTATGTTCACTGGGAACTGGAGTAAAAGTACTAGATTCAGTATACACAGATTATTGAAACAGCTACAGAGCTCTCCATTATTGCAGGTCAATATGACCTAGCAGTGTAGAATGGCGTGTTGGAGTCAGCATTGCTTTAGTAAATGTTCGCTCTTTTTTATGCATGCTTTCTTTTTTTGTCTTAGAAATGAGATGGAAAGATCACAAGAAATGACCTTCGTCATGTTTTATGTAACTTGGAATTTCAAATGAAAGATAAAGACTTCCAGGAGTTAATTGAGATAATTGATCCAGAAAAGACTGGATACCTTGATTACCATGAATTTTTAGACTTGTTTGAAGAAAAAGAATCAGTAGTAAGCGTTTACTTTTAATTTTCTAATCATAACCTCTTTTATAATGGCTGTGGCAAAATGCTGGATTGTGTTTTGATAAAATGTTATGCTCTGCACACAGTTTTTATCTAAGTTAGTATGTTCACATTCTTTCCAGCAATGGAATAATCATAATCAGCACTTCTAGACTCTTCTTTCTGAAGCATCAATTGGAAAGCAATCTTATGGTTACTGGAGGTTTTTGAAAACTCCAGCAGAATCACTAGCTCACGCATATGTGTACAGCAGAGGAGGAACAGCAGTAGTGCTTCTTAGCTTTCAGTTGTCAGATCTGTTTTGCTGATATTTTGCTGTTTCTTGTTTTATCTATTATTCTTTATAATATACATTTGTTCAAAATATATGCTATATACTACACAGACATTGCATATTTTCCTGGGTACAGCTTTGACACCTTCTGAATTTGCAGTCGTCTTATAATGTTTTCCTTTAGAACCGTTCACCGAAGGTACAGAGAGGTTATATCCTGAAACCCACAGTCAATATTTCTGTGCAGTATGTCCATTTCCCTTGACAGAAATAAGTCAATACTTTTTTGCTTACCAAATGATTCTAAGAGATAATCTAAGCCGCAGTTTGCAAATCTACTTCCTAATTTTAAGAAGCTGTCCATAATTTTTAATAATTTTCAATATCAAATCCCTTTTAGGTTTGCATTAATATGTCAGCTGACTAACTCCATATTTAGCTTTGTCTTAGGTAATCTGGATAGTGTTTTTGAGAGATATCAAAGGAGAGCCGTAGTGTCAAGAGAGATACTAGATGCACAAAAAGAAGGTCCCGGTGAACAGCCTGAATGGTGTGCATTGCTTTGAAACGCTTTGATGTTAGGAGCTGAAACAGGCTGCTTTCCACTCTGATGGCTCCAACAATAGCAACATTTGATGCAGCAGCTCAAGTCCCTTCCAGCTGGTTTTGGGTAGAATAACCGTCTGGCTGAAATTCTGGGGCAAACTTTAGTAGTTGTAAAATTAGCATGCTGGGGAAAATGCAGATGCTGACAGTGCCTACATGCGCAACTGATGTGCACACTAAGTGGAATTTACAAATTAAGCTGGTTAGGCTCATATTAGAAGTGCACACAGGTAACTACCCACTTCTGTCATTTGAAATAAGCATCCCAAATGAAGTAAATGCTAGCATGAGAGAAGGCAGGTAAAGGAAATGTTAAACATCACAGACCATTGTCACCTTGGGATGAAATACCACCGGGGATGAGACAGTAGCCACCCATGACCCTGGCAGCTGTGGTTTCACACTTTGAGAGTGACTCTGTCCTGAGGAGTGGGTCTGTTCTGGACTCTGTGGCTGGTTTGTACCCAGATCTTGATGAAAAGCAGCTGCAAGGAAGCCTGAGTGTCTGGCAATCCTTTTGTTTTGTGTCCTGAGTGGTGACGCCAGCTCCATCAATGTGGCTCATCCTGTAGAAAAGGCAGATTACAAGTTGTACAAATGAAAGAGGACAACTTTTTTAAGAAATCTCTTCATTTTTATCATTTCTCAGAAATTATTTGGTCAGAGGAATCTTGAAAGAAGCAATGGGCAGAACCAGGACCTGGAACCAATCTAGGCCCCCAAACAGCTAAGATAACCCAAGGGGCGTCTCCACCTCCTTCCTTTCACCTGAAATTTTGCATAGTACAGTGCTTGGTCAGATCTGCAATTATGCTGAAATTTTCTGTCAAAATGTGATCCTGTGTTTGTTTCTTCTCAGAACCTTCTGGTTTTAATGTACTCAATTTACAAGTGAAAACCACTTTTATTCTAACTGCCAGTGCTACAGACAGATCCTAAAGCAGGTTCAGTAAACCAGATTTTGTCGTTATTTTCCCCTGTGCGAGCCCATTGTCTTCAAATTATGCCCTAAGTTGAGTGCCACTTGCAATTCATTCAGTCCTAGTGGATTTTGTTTTACAGGACTGAGGGGAGAAACAACAGTAAAAGCTCGGTGTTGTTGTAAGTCAGTAGACATGCCTCTTCAGTCACTTAAAGAAGCAGATCTGTGAAGTGAGTATACGCTTTCTTGCAGTCACTTTTCAGTCAGTTTTCAGGGTAAATTTTGGGCCTGATGTTGCATCATGCTTTGAAATTAGTACACTAAAATTGTTTTAGTTGAACATAACTTTGCTTTAAATTAGATGGTTCACAAATAGCTTAATGGAACAAACCAAATAAAGAAGCCTGCTCTTGTTCTAGCTTGTAATACTGTAAGTGATAACATGGTTCATTTTCAGTAAGTGTTGGTCTTCCAACATTAGATTTATCATTTTAGTACATTTTTTCATGTATTAACACTATCATAGTTTAAACTCAGGGACGCTTTTTTTTTTTCTTTCCTGCATTATTAATGGAGGAGATCCTTTCAGATAAAAGCACAGAAAATTGGAAAGATTTTCATAAGGCTTTGCAGTCCTGTGATTCTAAGTGTACTGGCACTATTAACAGAAGTCATCTAAGAAAAGTCCTACAGCTGTGTTGTCCCTCTTTGTCAGATGAACGATTTATGAAGTAAGTTGATGATGTGTGAGTTGTAACAGATTTAATGTAATTTCTTTTCTTACCATATCTTTCTTCCTGTCTTTTAATATGACAGCTATAGCTGGAGGCGTTAAGTATTTTGGTTTACCTTAACGATATAGAAAAGAAAAGGTTGGGGGAAGAAATGCCCCATTCCTCATGTGATCAGCTTGTAAATCCCTTATTTATTTTCATAACAATTCTGTGTTGGAAACTCTTGTAATTTTGACATTATTTCAACATTTCAAAGGTGAGACAAGCCTTTTCTACAAAGGAACAACTGATGTGCTGGAGATCCAAGATATTATCAAACATTATTTAGTATTTCCAAACATAATGTAATACAAAATTAATTAAATTAATGTTATGTCTTTCCTCAGTAGACTATTTTTGTAAAGAACAAGGAATTTAAATTTAATATTGTCAACATGAAATCTCATTTTCAATACGAGCAGGCTCCCCAAAGTGGGGAGTCAAAAGAGCTACAAGCATGCGGAGCATGGGGTCAAAATACCTATGTCCAAAGAAGAGGGAATTGTATTAGGCATTTTATTGCAATAACATTTCAGTTGTTAGGTTATAATCGGGTCTAATCTACTCTCTCAGGAGCTCTAGTTTTCTCTGCTTACAGCCAGTGACTTTCAGAAAGATGTGGAATTCTTTCCTTCCTTTGAAAACATAATAGGAAAATCAAAGAAATCAGTTCCAGTCTGACCCTTAAACCCAGTGTCCTGCTGATCATTGTGTATGAGGAGCAAACACAACAGCATCAATAGGAAATGGCTTTTGGAAAATAATCTTTGATCCTGAAATATGAATGAGCATGAGCGTGATCAGTAAAACCAATCCTACTGTATGCATTTTCCTTTCTATAAATGGCTTAGAGAAAACTTTGGGTGCTATGCATTGGGTTCATAAAAGTCATGTTCCCAGCACAGTGTGTTATAACTACGTGCTTTCATCGTCTGTCAGTTTTATAGCTCTGTGTTTTGTAGTATATAATCAGTGGTCATTGATCATGAACAAGCAATTATCCTCTGAATTACCTGGGACTCAGCAGTTATACAATTTTCTAAACAATGTTTCTACCATTATTTGTGCCAATGAGAGATCTGTACTATAACAAAAGTCAGGAGTTACAGCCACTTTGAATTGGAAAGTGGTCTTTACTTGAAATTCTAAACATTCCCTGTAAGAAAATAACATAGAGTAAAGCAATGAGAGGCAAACTGTTGAATTCATTCATCATTGTGGTCAATGGCTGTTTTGCTTTTGTTTTAAAAGGATGCAAGATAAGCCTTGTGAGATCAGTCTAGCAAAATGCTGAACACTGAGGTTGTGTTCTAGCAAAGCACAGGAAGAAGTGGGTATAATACTTTTAGGATTTCTGTTACGGTGAACATTGAGGACATTCATGTATTTGCATTATTGAACTGTGGCATTGTTGAAAAGTGCAGGCATCTGTGTTTAGCAAAACGAGATGTGCAACACCATATATGGGATGAGTTTGGAATCTTTTTAGAGGAATAGCATCTAAAATATATAAACATAAGGTTTGGATTCCATTGTCAAAGACAAATCCAGGGACATATAGTCTTGCATTGGCCATGTTCAGTCCATGAAAAGAGGCTCTCTTAATTCTTCTGTAGTAAAAATTTCTAAAGGCACCTGTTCTTAGCAGTATCATTCATCAGGGTCATGTTCTAGAGAGCTGATGACCACACTGGCGAAGAAATGTAATTCTTATAATAAGACGAAGAGAGAATTTATACTCAACCATGTAATAGATGGCCTACTTGATCGGAGAAGTATTTGGTTTTAGGATAAATGAGTAACAATGTAGCTAATTAAGTTAGAATGGCTCATCCACAAGTGAGGAGATATTTTGAAAAATCTCCTTTGTTATAATCTGCTTTTAGGGTTGTCATTCTATGATATAGTCTGACTTCTTAAAAACATGTTTTGATTCGCATCTTTTTACCAATCTATATTTCTTTGTTTTAAATGTGTCATTAATTTTTATGTTAAATCTTATTTAAGATTATCCTAGGAAAATGTTGTGGATTATGCAGAGAAACAGTGGATGGCACTGTTCATTCGCTGCTCTAATGCGGTAAGAAATGCCAGGTTTAAAAAGGCTGTATTTTAAAATATTAATAAAAAAAAAAAGTAATTGACTCCTCTAAATGCATACACACTGGGCTTAAGACTATCACATCTGTGCTGGGAATGTCATAACCAGATTGGGGATTTAGCACGGGTGCTTTAAGGGATGCAGGGTTTTTGAGTAAAAGGTGATGAAGTGACTGAATTACATTCTGAATTCCAGTGGTTCAGCTACATCAGTCGTATTTATTTGAAATGATACTTCTGCTTTGGGGGGCTTCTACTATAATTGGACTTTTGCATTGATGTGACTCATCCTGAGGCACTTGAGGACAATACTGCTATCACTGCAGCAGAATAGCTGGCATGCTTGTCCCAGATGGCTTCCTGTGAGATGACATTCAGACTGGGGAAAATAGGGAACAATTTTTAAGGGCATTTGGAAGCCTTTTATGGATTACACTCACAAAGCAGATGTTGCTCTGTAGTGTTCACAGCCATTTTCTGTGTGAAGGCTACACTTGTTTTAGCTGAGCAGGGCTTCAAAAATACTAGAAAATGGAGACTCTTTCTCCTCCCTCTCACCTCCCTGACACTTTCTCCCCTGCTGTGTATATGGTGTGGATTAGATTTCCCAAAAGAAATGAAAGCTTTGATTACTTTTTTCTATTTTTTTCAGAAGGAAGGTATTGAGGCACTTGATATGTTAAGTTACAAATGTTTTTTACCACAGGTATTTTTTTAGTGTCATTCTAAATAGAACAGGCACTTGGGATAAGTGGAGTGCAGAAAATGCCTTGTGTCCCCAGCACAAGGACAGGAGCCTTCTGCTTTTCAAAGCTTTATGAACATGAATGAAATCCTGGAAGGCTGGACAGCTCAGTGAAGCAGTGACACGGTGATGACAAGGGCTCTGATTCATGAGCTCTGCTAATTTATACGGCAGTGATTTGACAGGGTAATTTAACAGGCCCAGGGAACTACCAACTCCATCTCTTTGCTGGAAGTTACCCCCAGAATAACAGAAGGGGCTGAACAAACAGTGTGTCTACTCCTGGGCTGCTAAGGTTCACATCCAGGAGTATTAACTTAGGCCACTAGTGATTTCATTTTATATTCATATGCCAGGCAGCAAGTTAAGGTATACAAGGGCTTTCATTCATGATTTCTGACAGATTTAGTTGTGCAGTGGCTGTGATCTTAGCTCCCTCTTCCACCAATGCAGCTGAATTTGACAGGTCAGTCTCGGGTGAGCCAAATTTCTTCCAAGTGTCCACCATATAATTCAAGCGTTAATTATGCAGGTTATTCACAAAGGGTAACTGTAGGTGGGGGAGGCTTGTGTCCTTAGGCTCCTTCTACAGTCAATGGAGCTCTTCCAGGTAATGATACAGTGTTTAAGTTAGGTTCCTGCTTTTTTTGTAGGCTACAGAAGGAGCCTGGGAAGGCTAGTTTCCAGTGCCTAAGGATAGCCTTCTGAATAATGCCCTTAACTGTATATGGAAAGGAAATGTGTTACTTTGATCGTCTTTGCCTTAAGACATTTGTATTATGCATTATTCTCAACCTCTCAGTTTATTTTAAATTCTTATTTTATCCAGGTTACACTATAAATACAAGGATAACTCTTCAGATGGAATCTTTTACAAGATGCTTTTGGGTAACTTAAAAGTTGCTGTTCTTTCTGGTGACTTAAATGGTATCAGCTCACATATATCAAAGGAAAAACAACAAAGAGAAGAAAAAAGGCAAACAGAGCTTTCAAAAAGGTGCTGTTATTACAGACAATTTTCTATTTAATGTAAAGAAGAAATATGTATAGAAAGGAGACTTTCAGATAGACTGAGGATACATGCTGTTTTTCTAATGGTAAGTATTGTCCTGGGCTGATCTCTCATTTTGCAGTGATATATTCAAAATTGTACAACACTTAAAGCATTGCATCAGGAGGGAAAACACACATGGATCATTCGTCAAAGACTCTAGGTAAAAATGTTTGAACTCACTTTACAGGGCCCACAAGGATTATATCTCAGTGCATCATTCAAAAATTGGGGTTTTGCCCTCTAGATAACGTCTGAAGAGTAAGCTTGTGATCCCCTGTAGAATCAGTGTGGCTTACTATTCAGGAACTGGATTTGAACATTCTCAGAGGATCAGGAACTCTGGCACATCTGATGGCTGTGACTACTGCAGGCCATAGCTACAGCCTCCAACTGAACCAGCATCATTAATACTGGCATCCAGGTTACAAAGATGTATGACCTATTGATTCTCCTCACTTTTTACTTTTGAATATATGTAAATGCCTGCATAATCTGGGGGGGAAACAACAAACTTTCCCTTGTAATGGGATGAGCTTCTTTTAAAAATATTTTTTTCTTATATTTGGATGATAATCTACATCTACGGTCAGACCCAAGACACATGTATTTCCTTTCACTTGAGCCCAGAAAATGCTTTACTCTAATATGTCCACTGCCTATCTTCCCTCATTTTTAGGCTAGTGTTCCAGAAAATAGAATGCCCTATGCAAAGCTCACATTTCTGTCAACAACTCTCAAGACAGGAGTATGCCCTGTCTTGCCCCAGATTCTCCTCAGACTTCCTTGTTTCCTCTTCAACAATCTGACCTTTTTGTGTTTCTTAAGTCCCCATCTGAATCCCCTTCAGAGCAGCTCTAGGCATTGCCTTATTTGTGCATTTGCATGTCAGAACTTATTCCTATGGCTCAAAAAGCCCATTTCTGTTGTCTCTGTTCTGTTGTCTCAGAGCCTTGCCACAGGATCTCCACACACTTTTCAAACATTGCAGGGACACCAAACATAGGTATAAATAACGGCCTCTGAGCTCTAACCCCAAATACCAATTTTAGTGCCACTCTTAATGCAAAATGCAGCAAAGCTCTCCCAAAATGCTTTGTAGGCCCACCAGGACCTTCATGTTTCTGTCATGAACATAAAGAAATTGGCAGTGGATATTTGGCATTTGAATCAGCAATATGAGGATTCAAATGCCTGCTGAAGGACTCTGCTGAAGGACAGCTTGCACTCACCAGAATTCACTTATCACTCTTTGCCACACTCTGCTGTAGAAAGGCAAAGCAGAGGAGGAGCATGCTATCCGTCTTCTAAAGGCCTCTCAGGCACTGGGATATCCTTCTGTCTCTCCTAGTGAGGTCTTGGGATGATACAAGCCTCCTGGGATATTTTTAAAAAGACCGCAATCTCCTTTACTTTCTTGTCAAGGTGACTGTTGGCTATGAGGCCTTTGAACTGCTTTATACAGTGCGGTCAGTCGCTAGCTATTGGGAGGATGTCAACTGTTTGGAAGTGTTACCTGGCTACCTGCCAGCAGTTCATGTGAGACAAGTTCTCAGGCACACGGCTTGAGTCATTTCACTACATCAGGCCCGAGCAGGAGTGAGTCAATCCCTTGTGCAGAAAGCTGGGACCATGCTGCAAACGTACCAAGTCTGAACTTTTATTTATGACGTTGACAAGAACTGTTGGTTTAGGCATTCTGACAAGTTTAAAACAGAACCTTTGGATGTTTGGTTCCTGAATTGTCGGTGTCTTGGAGCTATGTCAGATGAGTTGCTCTTTCTGTTAAGTATAAGCAGTGATTTACATCTTCCTTCAGTTCCTCTTGTCCCAGTGATATTCTGTGGTGGCCAAGTCAGTTCTGGTGCCAACGCCTTCTAAGCCTTCTGGCCTGGAGCTCAAGGCTTCTGTCCTTCCTCCTGAAACTGCTAAAATGAAATTTCAGTATCCTCATGAATCTTAATGTTACATCTTTCCTTGTTATATAATGGGTGCTGTGTGGCTCTCATTTGCCAAATTATGTCTGCTCCTCTCTTTACCAAGAATTCGTGACCAGTAATGGAAAAGAAATATTACATGCAGTCTCTAGGAAGGCAAGCCTCTTTCTTACCAAAGTGGTGATTTTGGACCAACGGTCTGCAACAGGTGGACTGTTGATATTTCCACATCTTTTCACCTGTAAGTTCTTTAACAGGTTGGGGTGGTTAAGGCATCCCTACCTGTGAAAGATCCTGTTCCACAACGGCCTTCATCTTAATCCTCGGGACTTCTAACAGACTGCCTCTGTCTCTGAAATTCTTTCCTAATTTGGTTTTGTGAGACACTAGGAAATATCTAAGACCTTATGGTTGGCTCCTTCTATGTAATATTTTTTGAGAACAGAGTGTTCCTGCAGATGCATTCCAAGATTGTCCCCAAAGCAGAATATGGGCTGTACTTCGATCAAGAAATCAACCTGTTTGTTTTCTGCAAGCTGAGTTTGTCCCTCCTGCTCTTGAGGTTGAAAGACCTTTCAGAAATTTCCCCAAAGTTATTTTTACTGAGGTCCTATGCCATTTCTACTGAAAGACTGTCAAAGCAGAGAGCTGGCAAGATAAAAAAAATGCAGATGACTCACCAACATGGAATATAGTTCTGTCAATAGGACACAGTACGCTAAACTCGAGATAAATCAGTGGCCTCACTAGTAAATATCTCTGTCCCTAACTTCTGCTGAGCCACCATCTGGAGCTTTATTCATACCTTCAGCAAGCATTCTGGCACCCAGAACTGATGTGTTAGAGTAGATGGTTAGGTTAGGTTTGTCAGGCCCGAATGAAGAACTTCGAGACCCAGTCCCAGTGAGATGAGAATGTGCAGGGAGTAGGGTTTGGTGTCTCACACAGTTGGTAAATGTACTTGTGGCTTATTACTTGAAGGTAGAAAAAGAACATACTTCTCACTGAGTACTTCAAGCTGGCAGCTGGGCATGTGGTACGTGGCTAGCCCAGAGAAGCACATATGCTGATTGCTTGGCTAGCTGCTAACAAATGGAAAAGAGAATGTCCCTGCCTTCCCAACTAGGAGAATGAAGAGTCTCTCTCCTTTTCATGACTGTCAATTTCACAAAACTTGTAACTGCTGTATCTGAAGACCCCTACCCCTCTCAACTTTGAAATTGGTAGATGGACTCCAAATTTAGGGGAAAGACTTGACAGTTGTGGATGAAAAGGCTGATTGCATTATTCTTATTTCCCTGGGAAACCAAGGTAAAAGTGGTGCTGGTTGGAGGGGAGTATAATTTAAAACATAAGCATGCCTGAAATCAGGGTAGATCTCAAGGATCCCTAGTGGCTCTTGTGTCTCTTAACAGGCTTTGAACTCCTTGTGACTCTGTAATTACTGCCTGAAAGCAGGAATAGATTTCTTAGAAATATGTCAGTAACTCTCCAGTTCTTCTCCTTCCCTTTTTTTAAAACTAAGTAGTGTGTTTGCTTTTCCGCATAAATTTGGGAGATAATTTTAGCCAGTTCTTTAAGAACCAATATGAATACATAGCAATATTCTGTAATTTGTTCTTTCCTTATTTGTTATTAGTATTCACTGTTCAAGCAGCTTGCTTATATTTGGCTCTTTATCGAAGACCAATACAAAAAGAGGCTTTAAGTGCTTCATCCCCTTAATGCAATCTGTTGGTAGTTTTCTTTCTCAGTTAAATAGAAAGCCAAATTTTTTCTTGATCCCCCTTATATTACTGAAGCATTTATAGAGTGAGTTCTCATTACTCTTGATATTTTTGATATTGAATCTCACATTGTGTTGTGGCCTTTCAGATTTTGCTCGTACATACTCATGCTTCTCTCTTACACTGTGATGGCATGTTTCACTGATGCACTGCCAGCTCTCCTTAAGTTATTTTCCCTTTAGACACATTTCCCATGAGACTTCAGTTTCTTGAGAAGGTAGAAATCTACTTTTTTTCACTATTCTCCTGTCTTCCTTTTACAAGTGTCATAAAATCTGTCATTCCATCATCATTCCTGCCTAAGCTGTATTTCACCTTTTCAAGCAGTTTCTCTGTGTTAATTAGGGTAAAATTTAGAAAGACTTTCCCTTCACTAGATTTTGCAGCATCAACAGGATCTCACTGACACATTCTGATAATCTGCTGGACAACCTGTGTTCTGCTGTAATCATTACCCAACCAATTACAACCAGCTCTTTTACCCTGGATGATTTTGCCTCTTTTTTTTAAATCTCCAAATCTCCAAGAGCTTCAAATCCAAATCCTGTTTTCCCTGTTGGTGATGTATAGTAGGCATCCTACCATTGTAACACTCATATTCTCATAGGTTTTTATCAGCAGAATTCCAAATAAGGTGTAATTTACTGAACTGTAAGATTCCAGGATCTTCCAAGAACCATAAGGACTTCCAGGTCCCTTTCTTTATACCACGTTTCTTATATTCGTGTACTGACAACCAGCATGCTTGATCCATTCTGTCTGGTTTTGTCTCTTCTATGACCCTGTAATATATAACCCTATTCCAAGTAGTATTAGGTCCTCAGCTAAGTGGCTGTGGTTAATACCTTCCTGTGAGCTTTTATGTCAGCTCCTTTCTTCAATCTAGCCTAAGGCTTCCCTACTAAGTTATAAAGCCAGTAGATAAAGAGAGCTTTTTGTGATTAAGCCCCTGACAGGGAAGATGGTCTTTTAGATGACATCCTGCAAGTAATGATTCATTTATTTCCAGGACACATCCAGCCTTTGCCTCAGTCTTGAACTTCAATAAGGAGGAAGGGTATAAAGACCATTTAAGTTTACCTTCATCACCTGTCCTGTAATTACTTTTTCATTTTCGCAGGGTCATTCATGGCAAGACCTATGTTGATAGGCAAGAGAATATAATAATCAGTGGGATGGGGCAGGTAAAGTTGGTAATTCAGGCAAGGTAGCAGATATCTCAGAAGACCAGGTGCCTTCAGCAGATGAGTCCATCTGAGATCCTCAGGAGGGGGTTATCATCTTTTGATCCCTTTTGGGAGGCTTAGAGTTAATCTTCAGATCAAAGTAAAACTCTTTTCATTAGCATATTTTTAGAATAAGAGTTAAAATGTTAAGATTATCTTCAAGTTTAGGGAATACTATAAAACACACTTAATAAATCTATAGAATAAGACTGCTGAATATTTCTGCATTTTGCTTATATGGAAACACATGCTCTAAAATTTAACAAAAATAATTGCTCTAACTTTCTTATTCATGACTTATAGTAAATCCATAATGGATGTAAAATAGGTACAAGTGGGACACATTACATACCCTTTAATTTAATTTCTTTTCTGTCTTTAAAAGCTATTAAATATTTAATTGTTATTTATTTTAATGGCTTATTGATGAAGGTTGTGGTATTTCAGCAAGAAGAGCATATAGTCCGTATCTATGGCCCAAGAAAGAAAGGTATTCTGGCCATTCCTCCAAAGGGATATAGCGTGGAAGTGATTTACTTGAGATCGAGGAAGAGAGAAAACATCATAAGAGATATTTTTTCCTTTTAAAGTCAATGGAAAGACTTTAATTAACTCTTTCATGTTAGCTTAGCCATCTCATGTTAACTGAGGAGATATTAAAGGACAAAGGTGGCTCCTTAGCTGATGTAGAAACTTGGGCTCATTAGAAACTAAACCTGTGATTTGGATCTCCATTTGCAAAAGAAATACTTCAGAGCAGTATCAGTCAATTTTTGTTTTGCTTTGGTGGTTTTTTTTCTTTTCTGTAAAGCAAGTTATACATTAGAAATGTTTGCACAATACAGGCCTTGGAATCAATTTGTGCTCTAACTTGATCAACCTATCACTTTGTTTTGCATCAAAGAAGCTTTTTCAATGTCTATGTCTTGTCATTAAAGCAGTCTTGTTCATTATTGCTGAATCAAATGTTTGAAACTACAAAAAATAAGCGACGTCTTCTGCACAATCTTTCAATTTTAGAATCAAGCAGATTGAAGATCAAGCTAACAAATATGCCCAGAATAGAACTGTTGATGAAGTAATTAAAAGGCTGAAGGACAGAGTGTTACAACAGGCAGCAACTATTAAAGACAGCTTTTTTGCCTACAACAAGCAATCACATGGGAAAATTAATAAAGCTGGCTTGCAGAAGGTAGGAAAAATGTTAGCTATTTTTCTCTCTCCTGTACTTTTCCCAGAAAGATACTTATTGACTTAGCAATGTGCCTGCTCACACAACTAGATTTAAATCCTCCAGGACTGTTTCAGTTACTGATGAGCTAAACAGGTCTCACACAGGTTATTGTATGAGAAAGAATCTCAACTTGTCTTTAATGACATAAAAATGTCATCCTGTAGCAGCACTACACCTTGAAAGCTTCAACTGCTCCCAGTTGCCAAAAAGAACATGTATAAATTTGGACTGGCAAGACACAGTTGGGACTTGGAGGTCTAATATCAGCCAACAACACACCTCTTATGTGAAGTGAGTGGGCATATCTTAAAGAATCACCTAAGCCTTAACTCAGAGTCCTTAAGCCCTCTTCGCAACTCCACAGTGGTAGCTGATAGAAATTGGATATAAGTAGGTGAAGAATAAGATTCTTAACAGATACAGCATGACACTTCAGGAAGAATGACCTAAGCTAATTTTATACCATCTTTCAGATTTCTGAGCCTCAGCTTCCTCTGAACAACTCTTGGACTGCAGTGTGGCTTGTAATCACACTGGGGCTAAGGGGCACCCCCTGGGGTCCCCAGCTCTCTTCCTTGCTCACTCTTGCTCTACTTTCAAAGGAGCCTGCAGTGATGGTGTCAGGGAAATCTCCTCCGGACGCCTAGTAGCATTTCAGGGCATAGACTGGTCCCCAACAGGAGAGGAGAACCTTTCTGTAGCTCTTATTTGAACTCAGTGGATTTGATCATGTTGTAAATTTCCAATGTAATTATTTGATGTTGGGTGGCTTTTGATACTGGGCTAGCTGATTTGGGTACAGCATCTCAGTGCTTAGAGGATCCACAATAATATGAACATATTGAAATTGTATAGTTTTTACTTGCCAAGACTTCCAATTGAATTTTGTAGGTGTCTTTTTTGAGGTAGGGTTTTCTGTGGTGTTCCCAGGGCCCATCACAGCCTTGATGGCTTATCTGACTGCGTGTTGTGCTTTGGACAGACGTGAGGTCACGGATTTGGGATTGTAGCCGTGATGCTGATGGCACCCAGCTGTACATTTCTTTCTTTTCACATTTCAAAGCAAAATGATTTGCTTTGAAAGTTGAGACTGGGCAGGAAAAGAGACATGACGGCAGTAACATTTCCCTAATCTACCTAGGTTTAAGCAAGAGCTGCTGCTGAATAGTGTTATGACAGTAATGCATGCTCTGCCCTTTGTCCGAGCACTGAAGTAAGGTAAGAGTCAGCAAGGGTTAAACCAGAACTGTATCTTTATGGCCTGCATAGTCCCTTGAGAAAGTTTGTCCCAATCTTTTTTTACTTTGGTTCAGTAATAAACATCATCTTCCCATCCGTGTACCATGGACTGTACATGTTTTCGCCAGCTACTGTTGCGGGGCCAAATGTACTGACTGTAAGGGGGTGACAAGCTGTTGCCTTCCTTTCTCCCCTTCTCAACATAGACCCATGAGGTATGTGCTCCACATCATATGACAGGACAAAGGCTGTTACTACAGAGCCTTCCCCCGCGAACACTGTAGCTGCGTTCAGCCGCACATCTTCTTACCCTCAGGTGGATATCTTTCTGCAATTGCATGCAGGAAGTGAAATTGCTTTTAGGGAGGACAAAACACATAAAACATTTTCCATTTTTCGTCATATTTTCTTGTTAATAATACACTTATTAAGAACGTGTTAAGCTGCAACCCTTCCTCCCATACAGATCTGACATCTGTGGCACATACCTTTGGGACATTGGCTTTGGTTGCTGTCATTTACACTACAATGTGATACCTAAGAGGCTTATATGTTGCCTGCAGCTAATGCAGCAACGTGCGTTTTGTCACTGTTAGGCAGAACAAACCCATTCTACCTGCTGCTTTTTCTTCTGCATTGGTTGTCTGTGTACAACTCACGTTTAAGATATTTGTATAGCACCAGAAGCTATTGAACAGTTAGTCTTTGTGATTTCATTGTTCTTTTATTACACTATGGATGATGCATTTCTCAAGTTTTGGCAATGCACAAAGGATAAAAAATCATCATGTACCTGCAGCCAGGTATATGCATCACTGCACTGTGATGTTCTTGGACCCTGCAAGCTCAGCAGAGTCCAGCTGGGTGGAATACTTCCCGGGAACTCTGCCCTGCTGCTGCTGATCATGATCATTCAGAAGGGGCGTGCTTCCCTGCAGTAGTCCTGTTCTGCCCTGCCTTGTGCTGAGTGAAATAAGCCTACCCTAGAATGAATGAGGATGAGAGCTCTGTGTGAATAAGGGTGATTAAAAGGGATTCTTTGTCAGAACTGAAGTGACAGACTACCTTATGTCTCTGGGAACTGCCTGGGCATGTGTGTTTTCAGGTGAAATGCAGACTGAAACTGATTCTCCATCACTTGTGGTCTTTAGAGATCTCTGCACCTTTTGCAAAAGAAAGGGTTTTTCCACCTCATTGTCTAGGTAGAATTCCAACTGGGAGTTTTCACATTATTCCTGCTTTAATTTCCCTGACACTTCTACCAAGATGTTCATCAATCCCTGCCCTGGGAGAACAGCTGCTTTTCATCCCAGAGCTCGAGGAGTTTCAGTGGTAGATAAAGAACATCTAGAAATGGGTGTCTAGCACCATTGCAGGCACTGTGGGGAATGCTGCTTCAGAAGAATGTAGGACTCTATCACATCTGCCAGCTGCATATAGATGTGTTGGATACATTAGGTTATCGCAAATGGTGTAGTCAATATGACATGTCCCAAGTGCATTTAGGTGGGTAGGTTGTGAGGCATTTTGGGGTGCCACTGAAGTTAAAGTGACCTACAGTGGTATGCTGTTCTTTGACTGGATCCTGACTCTGTAGCTGGGCAGGTGTGCTAACGCCATTGCCCACCTTACTGGCACGTTTGAAACTGCTACTCTGGTCTACATCTTCGTTTAGAGCAGCCAGGCAGCTAGTGTACAGCTGGGCAGAGTTGCTTGTCCTCAGAGGTGGAATAGGTTACTCAAACAGTAATAGCGTAGTGTGGTAGTGGTAAACATAAAAGCATACTTGTTTTCTGGTTTGTTATTCCAGCCCAAGCCATAGAAGCGGGCAAAAGCTGTCTGCCCAACTTGGAAGTGGATAAGCTCTGTTTATTTGTATAACATTGTTACAGCGGCATTAAGGGAGTGGGCAGAACGCACCCTTACGTTCCTCTGAAGCGTGATTGATCTTGGTATGCCTGAATAACCCAAAAATGCAGACATAAAATCACCAGTTAACCTTTGCAGGGTGTCGTGGTTTAACCCCAGCCGGC
>NW_009220784.1:0-822 GCF_000690835.1 Fulmarus glacialis | reverse complement strand
TCTGCATAGCAGGACCCAAAGGGCCAGCGTCGGAACAGGAGCTGAACCTGCCACCCCCAACCCCCACCCCCCGCACTGACTCAGCAAAAGCAACGCTGAGAACAAGGGCAGCACAGGCAGGAGGGGATGGCAGTGAAATGCCACAACGCTCCTGCCAAGGGAGGAGGGATGTGCAAAGACAGATGGAAATTGGGGGTTTGTCCTTTTCTGGGCTCTGGCTGCTGCAGGGGCAATGCATGCCCGAGACCCCATGGGCTTGAGGGCAGAGGCTCTGCTTAGCCTGGGAGAGGAGACCAGGGAGGAGTTGCTCAGGGGAAGGTGTCTGCGCCACAGGGGCAGCAGGGAGGTGCCCACACCCCCCTCCCCAGCATTTCTGGCAGCAGCTCCCTCTCACCCCTGCCCATGTCCGCTGCTTGGAGCTGTTCCTGCCTGGAGCCGTCTCCCTGTCCTCAGCTCAACTCCCTGCCAGTGCTCACAAACCCCATCCCACCCACTGTGCGCTCAGCTCTGCCCTGCAAACACCTCCCGGGGGCAGGGCACTGCCCAGGGGCATCTCTGTGTGTGCAGGGGCTGAAGACCAGATCACAGAAAACCTGATGAGGCTGGAAAGGGCAAGTTGTTGCCGAGTTGGCTGGAGGCAGCCGGGTACAGTGCCTTGAGGTGCTTCTCCCAGACTTACTCGTCTCTCAGTGTAAAGCGACTAGGAGTCTCAAAGCGTACTCCTAAGTAGAAACAAGAATTTTCATCTCCAGTGTAAAACCCAGGCAACCAGACAAAGAGTCAGGAAAGGTCCTCCTCTTTCCAGGAGCCACTAACTTGATG
>NW_009220783.1:0-33811 GCF_000690835.1 Fulmarus glacialis | reverse complement strand
CAGGCAGAGTCCCGGCTCCCTGACTTGATGCCTTTAAGACTGAGGGATTATACAAAATTTAAAAACCAAGCCCAAACCCCTTGAACAAAGAGCAAACAGTCAGGCTTCTTTATCCTTGCTTGAAAGTATGCAGGGTTTGGGTTTTTTTGGTTTTTTTTTTGCTTTCTTAATTTTCCTTTTAAGCCCAAGGATGAGAGGTGCCAGCGCCAGCCCCCTCCACCCCAGCCCCGCACGGTGCCACCCCCACCAGCCCGGCAGACAAAAAGGCCAAACTCCTTTTAAAGCACTTTTTTTTTCTTTTTTTTATTGATTTCATTGAAAACAGAACAAGAAAATGATCAGAGCCAAAAGACTGCTCCTTTAAAACTGTCAAAAACATTAACAGAAAAAAAAATAATAATAATAAACATGACGGCATTATGAATGTTCTAGAAGAGATGAACAAAAAAAACTGTTACTGCACTAATTACAGTATTTAAAGATATATGCAAAAAAAAAAAAAAAATTAAGATAATGACCTGCCCAGCCACCACACAAAAGGTGATGGCAAATTTATTCACACTACAATACTAACAATTTAAAAAAAGTTTTGTGTTTTTTTCCTGCATTTTTATACTAAAATCACTTTGTTCTTTTTATACAATTGATAGTTTATATTCACGTGGTGAGCAAAAATCACACCAGAATCAGCACCGTTTTGTTTTGTGGTTTCTTTTTGTTGTTGTTTTGGTTTTTTTGTGGTTTTTTTTTTTTTTCTTTTTAATGCTAGTCCCCAATGTTTCGGTAATGGTAAAAAATAAATCAGTTTATTGAAACCTCATAGCATGTGGCTTAAAAATTAATCGAAGGTGCCCAGCGTTGAGAAAAGCGATGGGAACAGACGAGCTGGTGGCATCTGGGATCTTCTCGCTGCGACATGTCCTGTCTGCTGTTTGCCCCAGCCGGCGGACACGAGTCGAGGTTCTCTATAATATATATCATTCGCTTTATTTTTAAAAAAAGAAAAACTGATTTTCTTAAGAAGTTAGTGTCTTGTACAATCCCCTTCAACCTTCCCTCTCTAGAACAGCTAATGCGACGGGGCGAGGGAAATCCTTCCACGGATGAACCAAACACTGAGACAGTAACACGGCCAAGCGGCGCAGACAAGAGCTGGTTTGTAACGGAGAAAGCCCGGGAGGGAGCGGGGTCTTAGGGGAAGCGTCTCTGGTCAGCTCGGGAGAGAGCAGGGACCAAAGGGACTGTAAGGACTGTGGATTTCTTCTCATCAGCAGAGAAAAAAGCCGGTGGATTTGGTAAGAAGGAGGGTATTTGTTAGAAATGCCCTCTAACTCCAAGGGAAAGGCCCCACCGCAACAAAAAAACAAAAAAACACCAAACCAAAAAACAACAAAACAAACACCCAAAACAACCCAAAAAAAAAAAACCAACCAAAAAACCAAACAAACCAACAAAAACCAACCAGCAGAACCTGCCCCGGGGCTGTGCCAAGCAAACCCAAACGGCAGCACCTCCCTCTCCCTCCCCGCTCCCCCCCGGCTTTTAGAAAGAAAGTCCCATCAAGTATTCAAAGTTTATTACAAGTGAACTGGAGATGACTTGGCATGAGCGATCCATTCAATTAACAATAGTCAGAGGACGGGCGGCTCTCCCTTGGCTCTGACAACACTTAGCACATTAAGAGACGGAGGCCAGGACAGCTCGCATGGAAAAAAAACGCAACAGCCACCCCTCCACACGCAACTGTGAAAACCAGCAGCTTTCCAGGACCGGGGAGGGGAGAACAACATCACGGAGGCGGGATTTGCTTTTACTTATTCCTCAAGTAACAGTCGATGGCACAGCCCTAAGTGTCACAAACCCTTGGCTTTCCTTGAGCGGGTTGTTTTTTTTTTTTTTTCTTTTTTTTTCTCTCTTTAAATGGAAATTCAGACAGTATGTGAATCTATAGGGTTAAAACGAGTCAGTCTCTGGGGAGCGGAGCCTCAAAAGGGGCCGGCTGCCGTGGCAGAGCTGGTGTCGGGGAGCCCATTTTCCTGCGTGTCCTGGGACGAGGTGCTCGCCTGCCGCTGGGCCAGCGCTGAGCTCGAGTGTTTGCACTTGGGTGAACCGCACTGACAGCTGAAGTATTTGCCTTTGATGTCCCAGAACCTGTCTCCGTAGTCAAAGCTGCAAGAGAAAGACAGAGACGGGGTCACTGCAAAGCAGGAGGCATGCGGGAGCAAAAGGGACCATGCATCGGCGCAAGACGCCGGGGTCAGCAGTCCTTAGTGCTGCCACAACAGGGGTTTTTGCAAAGCTTCAGGCGATGAAGCGCCTTTGCAGGATCCCCGGGGGACCCTGGGGACACGGCCTGGAGAGCAAAGGGATGGAGTGAACCAGCTCGGGAGCAGCAGAGCTTTTGTTCCTCTCCACCCGGTCCTTCCCCGAGCGTGGCAGCGGCTCCCTGTTGGAAAAGCAGCTCCAGGGACAGCACCCACCCGATTTCTTCTCCAGCTTCTATATGCCTCGTGCTGAAGAAGGCGATCCTGGGAAAGCGGAGGTCCTGATGCGACATGAAGACTCGCACCGGGATGAGGTTTGGCTCGCAGAGGTGGTTTATAAAGCGGCTGATGTTGCCATAGAAACGGGCATCTATGCAGTACACCTCTCCATCCTAGAGGAGAAACGTTGCATCTTTCATTAGATGAGGTTGGGTTTAGTATTATTACTGCTACTTGTTTAAAAAAAACAAATGACTGAACTATTGGTCATTCCACTAAAACTCAGGAGAGCTTCAAGAAGAACAACCAGGGCAGGACACCCAGTGTGGGTTTAAAAGGACTAAAAGCACACACTTTTATATTCAACAGTACTCTGAAAATACAGTTTTCAGCACAGCACTCTGCCCCCACAAGCCCAAAGACCTTTTGAAATGCCCCTGACGCTGGCTGGCACATCAGCTCTCCCCAACCCTGCTCAGCTAAAGGACCAGTCTGGCACAGTGGGATTGACATGTGGTGCAGACAGACACCTTATGGGTAAAAGCCACTGGACAGGGGAACAGGCATCTGTTCTGTCCTCTAATTGAACACGACAGCTGGAAAACACAAAGCCAGAGCCTCGAGAAAACACAGGTTTTTGCAGATAAAAGTGAAAGTGAGAAGATAGAAATTCCCTTTCCAGAGAGCAGTAATATTTTGTTTTCCTTGAAAATAAAAGAGCCCCCCTCAGGGCTTTTTTATTCCAGCAGAGAATGACTGTGCAAAGCAGAGACTTTAATTACCGAAGCTAATTTCAGTTGCAAAGAGGCCAAAAGCAAAAGGATCCATTAGCAGTGCTCAAACTCCCTTTTGGGCAAGCACCTTGCAATCGTTAATGGATGAGCTGTGCCAGATCACACCGCCCGACTGGTGCAGGAGCCCAGGGAAGATGTCCCAATGACTGGGGGAGGCATCACCCCACATGGTGCCATACCACACACAGCGTTACCAGCTCTAATTTCAATTTTAAGTAATTCCCATCGCCCTCTCACTTTTATCCATGGAAATGCCATGGTTGGTGAAGATAACATCACTCACTACCACATCTAGAGACCATCTGGAAAAACCTGAGCCCTCCACCATACAAGTCTGAAGAAAGGAGCCTGCTACCTTGACCAACACAGGCAGCGTCCTTACTGTGAAGCTCTGAGGAGGACAAGTCCCAGAGCAAATTGCTTCCCACCTTGCTACGAGGGTATCGGGAATGTAAGAGTCACAAGGTGGCAAGTAGAGAGGAAGAGGAGAAACCATGAACCTGCTCTAGGGCGAGATGAGTATCCTTCTCACGAATGGGAAAGCACCAGGGTTTTTTAGAAGGGAGGAAGCCCGGAGAAAGCCCTTCTTGCCTGCAGGCAGGCAGGGGTCACAGGGACGCAGCAGCCCGCAGCCCCAACTGCTGCCTCTCCTCCATGGAGCACAGCAGGGCCAAGTGAGCAAGGACTGCAGAGGATGGGCCAGCACGTGGGAAAGGGGTGGCTTAACACAAACAGAAAGCAACCACAGCAGCTAAAACTCAACCTCGTCTTTCCAAGAAATAGCGTGTCCTATGTTCTCCTCCTGCAAACCCAGCAATGGCAGTAAGTTTTGGCTGTTTGATGTTCACCCCCTTTCAGACACGGGACGGGATGTGACTGCAGGACCTGGCACGCTGAACGATTCACCATGCACGTGGCCTTGAGTGACAACTCAAGGTACAGGGACATCAGAAATGACATCCCCACCATTTTTTCACTACAGCACAAGCCCATCCAGGCCACTCCTTTGAGACACACCAGGACCCCAAGGCTGTCCCTCCCAGGATTGGGGCTCACACCTTTAATAATTTCCCATCTCTCAGGGGGCCACAGGACCTGGCTGGCTCTGCCCTGCCCTCCTCCACCCATCCCGATGGGCTTCGTTTAACAATTGCTCAATGACTTGGTACCTACTTTTCTACAGATGATCCACTTTGAAGAAACCCTGAAAAAAGACAACGTGCTTGCACCTGTACTTAGGTCTTCCTTAGGTCTCCCCTCCTTGCTTCACTAAAGGCTTCATTAGAGTGAACGCAGAGGATCCCCCTCAAGGCAGCCAGCCAGGGGCTAACCTAAAGGCAAGGCAAGGCCCAGGTGGACTCCAGCTCATAAATGTACAAACCAGGTTGAAGTCCCAGCTGCTTTTCAGCTTCTTAATTACAGTTTGATCCCTCTGTTTTCAGACTGACTACAAGACTCATTACTTGCCTTTTTTCAGTTGTTAAATGTGTGTTGCTTTAAAACAAAAAAATAAAAAAAAGAAAAGCAAAGCTTCTTTGTCACTAGCTGATGACAGAAACAAGACAGAGACTGTTTTACAGCTTTCCTTGGAAGCTGCCCCACTCCTCTGAGTCCCCAGCTCACCTCTCTCCTCTTCTCCTTTCCCAAGGAAAGACTGAAGTGATGGCCTTGCTTAAAAGATTTAGATCACACTTTTCAAAGCAAGATTTCTGCTCTGAGATAGCCCTCCGCAGAGCAGCGCAGGATAACTACCAGCAGAACAAGCCTCAAGTCCCTGCCAGGGTATCTGAGGGATCCCTTTACAAGTGAATGGGGTTTTTTTCAGTCTTCCAGCTCATCTTTTTATGAAGAACTTACAGAGCTGCCAATCAACACAGCTGCAAGCCTGCATATACACACCTGAGTATCCAAAACTGAACAACTGAACTCAGGATGCCCAAACGGTTTTGACAAAAGAGCATCTTGCATCAAAACTGGCGTGGGCAGCACATACCGTGGTGGCCCAGCGCTGCTGCTGGGCTCTGTTACTGTTTTAACAAGCCCTACGCCTTACCTCAGCCACTCTACACTTTGACTAAAATGCAGTGAGGATGCGGTCCTCCTCTTTGCGGTCCTCCTCTTTGCAGGCTTTCAGATTGTGCTGTACATCAAGATGGAGACAAATAATCTCTCTGCTCATCTGGAGAGGTAAGACCTTGGGTTTGTCTCATTACACACCTTCAGATACAGTACCTTGTTGTCAAGGTCGAAGAGGTAGGAGTCCTCTTCACGGACGTCTGCCTCGGAATCGGATATCAGCTCACCAACGTACCTGCAGACAAACAGGAAAGGCAGAAATAAGATGCTCATGCAATCACAAGCTTGGGTTTAAACACCTCTTTCCAGGAAGAGGGAAAGAAAGGGATGCAGCCCAGCCACAGATGGCAACCCACGGCCTGAGCAGTGCAGGTCATCTCAAAGCCACCCGGGCAAACTGAGCTTTGCCAACTTACAGCAGCTAAAATCTGGCTTCAAACTCTGTCTTTTCAGGGCAACACTTTTAATATTAAAAATGGAGTCTGTCTTCCAACAAAATTTACTTTTTCCCTGAGGACTATGTTTCCTTTTTGTTGGCCAAGATCAACACATTAATCCAATTCTCCCTATGTTCACGGTCAGACTCACGCCCTGGCTCTCCTATACACCACTGCAGTGCTTGTGCTGTTTACATCCCAAAGCAAAATGTTTGTGTCTGTCCTTCCTGTATTTTCCAGGGTATTTTGACCGATTACATAGGCTACATACCTTAAAAAGTTTTGTTTTGAAAGTCTTAGGTCTAACCTAACCTGGAGGATCCCTGGAAGGATCTAGGATTCTTTCTCAATCCCTCTCGAACCAGAATAAATCAGAGTTGTGATCCCAGTAACAACCACCTTTTTGTAAAACCAGGTGCAAGGCAGATTACAACCAGGTCCTCCGAGCACCACAAAGCATGAACTGCTTGGCCCGGCTTGCTGAGAAGGACTAAATACATGCATCACCTTTCACACCCCAGACAGATGCTGGTTTTGATGCAAACCCCCTTGTTGCAGGAGTCCCTGCTGCACTGGTGTTCCCACATTTGTCTCCCCGTCTCCATCTTAAACAGTTTTGGACTGTCAAGGTTCAACATTTCCTGCCCTGACCTGCTTGCAATCAAAGTAAGAGACACAAGAGGAAAGGTACTGAGCCAGAGGGAGGATATGAGAAAGAAGCGACAGCACAGTAGATTCTGGTATGTAAGTCTTCCCGGCCTGCAATGCAACACTAGTTAATTATAAGCAAAGAATTCACAATATGAATAAATATTCTTCGTAGCGTCAGAGACTTCCATGATCAGCAGCCATTATCACAGCATTCCCCTGCAGCTCTCAAGGCATTTTCGAAGTGTTAACCAACCGTATCCATTTCCTCCTGTGGCTCAAGGCAGCATTTAACTCCAGGGCTGGGGAAGAGGAGAGCCACGAAACATTAACCTGGAGAGGACCCACACACTCCATGACAAGGCATCATTTGGCTGCAGTTCCCAAATCTGAGCAATCTGGCCAAGTTGCTCTGCCAGAGCAGGAGGCTGCCGTCGCGTGTGATCCTCCTGTTTGCCCCCACTGCATCTTGTTATTTATTAAACACTCCCGTAAGGCTGCGGCATTACTGGAAATCACACGCTCGTTGGTCACCTAAAGCAATAGGAAGATGATGGCCAGAGAGGGAGAGAAATTGCTGTAGCACGGCACAGTAGCCAGCAGCAGCTGAGAAACAGCTAAATAATGCTGCACGGAGAGGCACTCTGCTCAGGGACAGCCACTTCAGGTTTACAACTCAGTGAAACAAAAAACCACATCTAATTAAAAATTGTTGTTTCGATGTTCCTTTAAAGACTATTCCTGTAACTCATTTCCTTTCCGGGACTGCTTACCAATACAAACGGTTCCCTAATTTCCCAGGTCCAAAGTTATGGACGCCTTTCTTCTCAGCAAGATATTCAGCATGCTGATGGCAAGTAACTACATCTCAGAGCTTTACACTGCCACTCATCACTGCAAGATCAGAGCGCACTCCATGCAAAAATCAAGAGTAACAAGAAGTCCCTAGGACAGGCTCCAGCATTTTCCAGGGGGTGTGGGAGATGGGATGCCTGGGGCTTCTCTGGCTGAAGGTGTGGCTAAAATACCTGGCTTGATACAGATGGTATCTATTAGAGCATCACTGTTTTGTACAGAAATGAAATATTTGGAAACTACGTAAAGGATGTGCACCAAAAGGAACTGACCAGATCCTCACAAACCTCTGGTTTCTGCATCCCACTAATTCAAAGCCTCTCCAATAAAAGCCCTTAACCAGCTGTGCCATTTCCAGAATGAGCAGTTACACTGTCTGACAACCAAGCATGAACAGAGCAGATTCAAAACAATCCACAGCAACATCAGCACAGGGGGAGCAACAGCAACTTCTGAGCGGTGACAAATTCGGAGCCCAGGGAAAAGCCTGCACACGAGCACACTCCTGAGCATCTGCGAGTGGAAAAGCCTAAAAACTCCGTGGGAGCCCAGCGGGGCAGGGAGGATGACACTGCTGCATCTCCCCTTGCTAAGCTGCTGCTTCCAGGACAGCGCTGAAGGTACTGGAGGCCGTTAGTAGGAGGGTCTGGAGCAGCTGGGGTCTGGGGAGCCCTGGAGACGACGGTGGGAGGGCTGGCTGGCCACCGTGCTGGCAGAGCTTCACTCCCAGCTGCCAAACTGCTCTGAGCACTGCTAAACGCTCCCTGCAGAAGGTGCTGCGGGCTGCCAGAGGACAGTCTGCAAGCAGAAAGGGAAAGGGAAACCATTTTTTGAGTGATTACAGAGAAAAGTTGAAAGGTATCTGAAGTACGGAGCAGGCTGAAAAGCAGTATGTGTGTAGAACAGGCATTTACACACAGAAAGAGTCAGGACCAGCAGAGTTTTGCAAAATAAAAGTGTTGTAAGAACATCTCCAGATTTGCCCCTCATGTGGGCATACATGAATAATTATGGAATAAAAGTCATCCTTACACCAATACAATTTTCATCCTTCCAAAGCAGAGTAATAACCTCCATACAAAGCGACTATCCACTCAGGGCTTTAATCCAGACGTTTAATGCAAAATGCTTTTCCACAAGAGCCGATCCCGGGAGCTGCTGTGTGCAAGCAGCCCCCCATGCACCGCCAGCACCGGTGCTTCTTTGCCAGAGATGAGGAAAAGAAGAAACCAAATCTATAGGTTGCCCATAAAGAATCACAGGAAGGATATCAGTGCAGCTGAGTGGAGGAGGAGAAAAGGACTGCAGTTGGTGAGTTGAGTGAATAACGTGTGTGTGTCTGTGAGAGTGACAGAGACAAGGAGGAATGTGCATGGGCAAGACATAAATTAGCTCAGCTTTTTAGTATGCAGCTCATTTAGATAATGAAGAAGATAGCGCCTACCACTGAAACCATGTCAGCAGCTCCTGGCAAGGGTGGAGGGAAGAGTTAGGCACGGTTGTGGTATCTGCACCCCATCAGCTCTGATGTGCTCTACAACGCACCGGTCTGTGTTAATTACACCTTCGTGCAGGGCTGCGCCATTTCCTTGGGCTGCCTGTTCACCACTGCTTATTCCTCTTGCGTGTTAGCATTCCAGTAGGATTTGGTAAAGTCAGTGCCTTTTTTCTTTAGGAGCAGTTTACGTGCAGGCTCTGGCTCATCTCTGGGCGCTGAACCAGGACACGGGGACCTTTGGTACTTAACAGGAAGCCCCACCTGAAGACAGACTTGCGACACTCCCCACAAACAGCAGAGTTTTAAGCTTTACCTCTGAAAAAAACATTTTATCATCTGGCAGCTCCTAACTTGGAAGAAATACTTGGCCGATTCACCGCAGATTTTTCTTTTCCTTCTTTTTTTTTTTTAAATTCTGCAATAATCTTCCTCAATGTCCTGCCCTGATTCTGTACCACATCAATAACTAGTTCTAAAAAACCCTAGCACCTATTTCCATGAAGGGCATGAGTCCAGCCTTATTTAGAAGGTCTTAACTCACTGTAGTATTGCAATGAAGAAAACACTTTCCAAAATATTTAATAAAGTACATATACCACTTTAAAGCCTAAAACCCACGGGGTTCAACAGCAGTTTTTTCACTTGACATAAATCCGAACATTTTTGTTCTTAAGTACTTTATTGAATCAGGGCCGAAACATGTGCTTAACGCCAAGTGCTTTACTGTTTTGCTGAATCAGACTAAAGCCAGAGCTGTGACACTGGAAAACCTCTTGAGATCCGATATAAAAAAGTTATTCCAAATAGACTTGGCCTTAAGTGTCCCATATCCACGGTGAACATGTGAGTTGAGCACATCTGCAGCACAACCCAAAGGCATTTTTCCCCCATCGCTTGTGTTTCAGAGGCATAAGAGAGCTGAGCACAGATCCCAGCAAGACAGAGAGGGGTGGAGAAAGCTCCATGCTATGAGGAAAAGGACAAACAGAGCAGGAAATGGAGTCAGGAAACCTCTGACTGAGGGCAAGCAGCTCGGCTCGATGCCAATTTGATTTGCATGAAAACCTCTCCTTGAAGAAGGGCAAACCATCCCGGCCCTCGGGAAGCGATGCATTTGCGTGAGCTAATGAAAGCTGAATAACTTACTCGCACACAAAGGTTCCCAGTGGAATATCTTGCATTGTTCGCACACCCCAGCCCATCTTTTGTGTCCGATAAAGCTGCAATCGAGTCCTGGAAAAGAGGAAACGAAGCCACGTTAATGGCAGCACTCCGCAGAAAGACAACAAATTTTCATAGAGATGAGCAAAAAACCCAGCAACCTTCCACCATCACAAACTCAAAGATGATTTCGATATTCAAACCCTGCAGTTCTCACGCTGGCACCACTGTGGGTACGCTCCACTCCCACTGTTGCTCTGAGCGTGCGGGCAGATGCTCGGATGGGAACTGCCTGGGGACAAGGGACGGGCGCCCATCAACTCCTTTTCCCTGCCCAGCAGCACCTGGTGAGGTGCACACCTAAGGACTGGACATGTTAAGGACTGGGGAAGAGGGTACGGGATTGGATGCTCTGTGTGGTTACACTGTTAATGATTTACACATAGGACACCAGAATCCCACCACCAGCATTTCCTTTCCATTCCATGCACACACCCAGCACTCCGGGGAAGGCAGGGAAGGTGGAAGGGGACTTAAGGCAGCAGACTTAAGGCAGGGAGGGCTGCTGCAGGGGGAAG
Source organism: Fulmarus glacialis (assembly GCF_000690835.1). NCBI lineage: Eukaryota > Metazoa > Chordata > Aves > Procellariiformes > Procellariidae > Fulmarus > Fulmarus glacialis. Next base: position 23,281 of record NW_009220783.1, on the reverse strand, counting down.
GGAGGGAGCTTACGGTGAATTAAGAACACCTTGAGCTAAGTGCTCTGATCCCTTTGCCCTCTGCTGAGGCCGGTGCATTTAGCAACTCCATCATATCCAGCTCCCTGGCTGAAAGACAAGGAAGAAACGCTGCAACTTGAAACTTCTTGGTGTAATAGCTGCTCTGTGGAATTTTACTGATGGAGTTTATAGGCAGAGAAACAATCCTGTAAGTCATTCTGCCTCTTGCTCAGCCAGAACTTGAGTTAAGTGCAGGATGAACAGTCTCCAGGGCTAGGGAAGGCTCGCTCTGTCCCCGAGGGAAACAAAACCCACTCTCGGCAACGCTGTTATCGGAATAAAGAGAAATCCGACGCTCACCTTAACTTCACCCTGTTGCTTTTTCCAGTACTTCTCTCCTCTTCCCCCCACCCATTCCCTCTTCAGGTCAGCTCAAACCAGGAGCTGTTCATCTGCTCACAGCTCCTGGAGCCTTCACCAGGGCAAAACACGACTTCATGTTAAACCAGTTGTAACACTGTATTTCAGGCTTGAGAAAGCTCCCCCATGTTTTGCCTCATCCATCACAGCAGAGCAGAGAGCCAAGCTCAGGTTCAGGCTCTGCTGTCAGGACCGACACCGGCAGCAGCGGGACCACAGCTCCAATCCCAGCTTCCAGGCTGAGCTGGGTCAGCCTGCCAGATGGAAACGTGTGCGCTGCCAAGCGGAGTTAATTTGGAGCAAGTCTGACGAAGGAAGCACTGAAAATGGAGCAGGAGCACCCATGTGTCACGCTGCAGCCCAGACGCAGGAGGTTTCCTCCACTGCCTCTCCAGGAGCCTCAGGCACAGCTCTGCCAAGCACCTGACCTTAGCGCCAGCTTCCCAACAAAGCTGCTCTCCCAGGCTCATGGTTGGGTTTCCAACCCTCCCATCTTTCAGAAAAACACTTTAGCAAGGCAAAAATGCAAAAGCAACAGCTCTAGCTGTACAGCTCCTAAATAAACACCCACATAGACACTGGAGCTCTGGAGCTTGGCAGGGAAAACCAGAGTGGGGTACAGTTCTGCTGAAATGCATTGAGCCTTTTCCTTACTTATTTTTAACGTTGCAAAATGTCATTGAAACTACAACGCTTGCAAAAAAAAGAGTTGTCAAAAAGTTTGCAAAAAACTTTTTTCCAGTGGGATTCCTTTGAAGTTTGTCCTGATACATTTAGTGCAGTGGCAAACTTCTCCATAGCAGAGGTCCAAAACAAAACATTTACATTTTTAGTCTGGCACCAAAATCGTAACAGCCTGATCCGCAGTACCAAGGCCAACAGGTATTCAGGTGTCCAATTCAGGGGGAATCATGCCAGGAATTTGGAAATTTTAAACAGCCAAGTCTGGGCATGCTGGCCTATATTTCTAATATATACTGCTAACTTAGAAGATCTTCTAAATTAAAGCTTTGCAGTTTCTATTGCTGTTTTTTTTCTTCACAGATCTCCACATGAGAAGTTACATCTAGGCTGTTCGTGCAAACCCACAAGCCATTTATATGTTTTATGGCCAGGCTGATGAAAGAATGCCACAGTTCCCATGTGACGGCAGCAGGGGAAGGGTGCAAATATTAATTGAGCTCATCAACCTGCTGCCGCTTCATTCCCACTGGCAACACACAGGAAACCACTTGCATCCCATCACTGCATGGTGGCACCTGCCCCAACTTTTGTATCATCTCAGGAAGTCCTGGGTTTTGTGGGTTTATGAGTGACCTGAGACTAGAGAGCTAGAAAGCTCACGAGCTTGCTGTTGGTCTTGCCAAGATAAGCTGCGTTTGGATCCTCCTTCTCACCTGAGCCCATTCTGCACCACCCGGTTCCTACAGGTTCGCCAGCACGAGCACGCATGATTACACTCAAAGATCAGCGGCGGCTCAGCCATGTTGAATTCAGGCAGGAGTCGGCCATCCTGAAGAGGAGAGGCATTCAAGACTGGGTTAGTTGTCTATTCCTGTGACCCCTCCAAACCAGAGGCAGGCCAAGAGCAGAAATTCCTGAGTGTAAAAACAGGCCAGAGAACCCCAAGGTGGAGGCATGCCCCGACCTCCCCAAAACCAGCGTCCGACCTCAACTTCTGCAGTGGTTTTGCTCTATCCCGACAGTGGCACACTTGCCCCTATCACTGACAGCTGACAAATAGCAAGAGACTGTCTAGATTTTTGCTGCCTGGCATCACCCTACACACCACCAAAAAAAAAAAAAAAAAAAAATCTTACAGTGCTGTGCAAAAAACCGGTACGCATCATCATCATTAGCATCATTTTGCAGTGCTGGAGGGGAAAAGCAGATGCGTAGTCTGTCTCTGGAATAAAGCCTAAACTTCCAGATTACAAGGCCAATACACCCAAGTTCTGTGAACCACATTATCTTCCCAAATAACACTCCCCAAAAAGCTACAATTCAATTATTTACCAACCATCTAGGATTACGGAAGCGATAGACGCAGTTCATCATATTTAACAAATTTGGCTTTTAAGGCTTGAAAGATGTAATCACCTATTAACGTGTAAATAAAATGGCTACAAAGCAAAGAAAGATGCCAATATTCCCCCTGGGAGAAACTTGCAGAGATGCACAGAACTTCTGATCTTAGCAAACCTGTCCAAATATTAACCTCAAAACCTCCCTGGAGGATTGAAGCATACTTACCCAAACCAAACCAGGCTTCTGGCAATGTTGCAGTTAAAACACCTTTACTTTGCCTTCATCCGGAAGGATCAGAATAAATAAAAACAGGCAAAAAAAGTCTCTCTACTACCCTCCCCTTGTTTACATATTACAGCATTTTCTATGTTGCTCTGAAATGGAAGCTGATTTCACACATGGATTATTAAATGCTCTCTATTACATGGGTATAATTAATGGCTCAGTTGGCATGACAGTAACACAAATAAGTAACACTAGAAAAGCTTCCCTGAGTATGCATTTTGTTATTATCACATACATCTCAAAGCTGAGACTGCAAGTTTAGGCATTTTAAAACAAAAAGTAGAGGAGTTGTGCAAGGAACTGTTTTTAAGGTACTATTATAAACCCTGAACTGTGCAAAGTTCAGCTCGCAAACACTGGTCTAACCCAACAGGAGTTTCTGTGTCCTCACCTTATCATACCAGCAGCGCATACTGAGTTGGCCACACATGCAGTTACTGGAGGAGCAGTCGTCTATACACACGCAATACTGGAAGAGAAGAAAAGGGGTTAACTCCACGCCACTCACACCAACTGAAGAGCAACTTCTGTGACTAGGTCAGAGAGGAACCCACAAGTCTTCGCCTTCTGCTGCAGTTCATTAGCCAGAAAGATAACCAGCCTCATTGGTTCAGTGGCATTTTTATCCCATTCCTTACTTCCGTGTGCAATGAACGTCAAAGGATTCCGGCTTACAGGAAAGGATCCCATACTGAGCCATCTTCATTTCTCATGAGATGATGTCGCCCTCTGTTACTAACCTTCCTCCGTGCCCTATGAGCTGTACTCCACGCTCAAGGACAAGGAAAGCTCCAAGGAGGGACCAGAGCTGGGAGATGATGCAACATGATGTCTCAGTCCTCCTCTGCTGCTTGCCTCTTCCCACATAGGTGCTCCAGCTGGCTGCTTCCCCAGCACTCCCCAAGCCAACATGGTCCCACCACCAGCTTCTGCACAACAGGGCTTGGGCATGGGAAGTTCACTTCAGCCATCTGAGAGTTGTGCCCAGAGACGGGTCACCCTCACCCTATGCTTCCCCACCTCTGCTTTCACAACCCAGCCCTTCGAGGACTTCCAGTATCACAATAGAGACCTTGGCCTGGATGCTGCAGTCAAGTAGGAAGCCAGCATGAGGAACGTCTCCCAGCAACTCACTAACTTTCCAGATACAGAACAGAGGAAAAGGATAAATGGAAGCCGCATCAGCCAGCACCAGACGGCTGATGCTACAAGCACACAGCTGAACACAGAGGTAAGCCTAAGTCTCAGAAAGGAAGTAAAGCAGAATCCCATCTCCTAGAGCAAGAGCTGGATTTAGGACTACAGCCTTAGTTGGAATTTGATGGCAATATTAGGACTAGACATTCCCATTTTGAATCCAAAACCCATTCTGAGGTGCAGTGCACTGCAACATCCCTGAATGCACACACCAGGACAGGAAAAAACACGTGGATACACGTGATCCCTCACCTGTAAATGAGTGATGTTTCTATCAATGTCCATTGGGGAGGTGACGCAGTTCTGCGAAACATATTTGTAGTTGCTAGGACAAGGCTCACTGTCCACTGAATTGACGCAGGGAATCGGGATCCGCTCATAACCCCGGGCGATGTCTCTGTCAGTGGGAGAAAGAGAATTGTCACAGAAGAAAAGCGTCCCTGAACAAGGGGCCATTCAAATGCCATCCTGGGGCAGAATTACTGCCTTTGATCACTGAGCATTCAAAGCCTGAAAGCAATTCAGACTAGAACAGAGTTCATTTTTTTCCACCCTGCTTTACAGATTGTTCTTTGAGCTTGCAAATATTTCCATTTGGAGGATGAATTTACAAACCATAGTCTGAATCAGCATATGCTTAATTCTTGCTAAGCTCAAACTGACCTTCATACCAGTTTAAAAAGCTAAGCATGCACTTACAGTCCTTTCTTAAAGCAGGCCCCCACCCTCCCCCGTGCAAGGGCTCTATTTCATGACCCACAAGGAAAGCCAGCCGGATTCTCACCTGCTCACGACCTTCTCTATCTGGGCAGGCTTGTCAGTAGATGATTCTTTGAGAGTCTTGTTCATCTGTAGGGCCACCCAGACCTGAGAGTTAAGGCTGGAGCACTGGAGTGGAGTCTCACCCTCCTTGTTCTTTAAAGTGACATCCGAGCCACGGGAAAGAAACAGACTGCAAAACAGCAAGAAAGGATAAGCATCCCCCAAGAGAAACCGCACAAGGGGAAAATGAGCTGAACCACATCCTCCAGCAAGCCCTTAAGGGACAAGGAAGAATCTGTAGTAGTGAATAATCACCTTTTCTTTATTAAGCATGGTTCAGTGAATCCTTCTACATGAAGGCACTGGCAGAAGCCACAGACTGGAGCTCTAGGCACTGACGAGAGCTCTGGGCAAACCTCGCCTTGCTTCAGGCATGACAAGTACCTTGCTGGTACCAGCCTAACTTCGGACAGGCTTGAAACTCTCTCTGGCAGGGAAAGATATGGCATGGGAAGAGTAGGGTGGAAATGGAAGAGTCCCACGGGAAACTGGTATTGGACTTGGCCCATGTTTATATTCACCAGCTTTTGGTGAGTACACGATGACTTTATTCATAGCAGTGATGAAGCAAAGGAAAAACCCTGTTACCATATTATGCCACGCTAGTTGCAAAAAAAAAGAGCTTTAATCAAAGATGCCGGATGCCTTTCTGCTGGGAAGCCCAGGCTGAGCACAGCCTCTCAAGCCCTCTGCCCAAGACTCCAGGACACTCCATGTTTTCTGATCTTTTTTACACGAGTTCTGGCAGCAGCTAGTATTTCAGACCCACCGCCCCTAGGAGCAGGGCAATACAGAAACAAGCCCTCCATCCCAACTTTGTTTTGTGCTTAAATGCCAAAGGCATTTCAAAGGATCTCCCAAGCTTGCCAGCCAACACTCAGAGAGAAAGGAGTGACCAGGGCAAGGGAAAGAAGCAGCAGGGCTGGAGCCGTACTTACACGACACACTCGTAGCGGTTCTCTCTGGCTGCAATGTGCAGGGGCGAGTCCCCATGAATATTCACTGCATGTAAATCACACTTAGCAGCCAGCAGTATCTCTGCTATGTCAACACAGCCAGAAAAAGCAGCCCAGTGCAAACAAATATTTTCCTCCTGGAGGGAAAGAAAACAGAGTAGAAGCTGTTTAGTGCATTAAAACCCTATTGCTTTGGGACTTCACCATCCTTAGCTCTACACCTGCAGCATTCAGCACGTGGCTTGCAGTCTCCTTCCCTACATTGCTCCTTCTGGCTGGGACTGCCAGGGCAGCCAGGGAAACCTCCACGCAGACAAGCAGGGAGTTCTCACTCTAGCCGCCTCCGCACACCAAAGACGGGGAGGCTGCACACAAAGCAGCCCATCGCCTTCCTTATACACGCAGGCAAATCGTCTGTCTCTAAGCCACAAAACAATCTGGATCAATCCACGAGAGAGGTGACAGACATGAACAAACATGCTGGAAAAGGCTAGAAGCTGAGCTTCCCCAGCCCAGGCAGACAGGAAAGCTAGCATGTCTCCCAGTGCTAAAAATTAAAGAGAAAAAGAGCACAGCACAAGCTACAGAGTATATGAAGGTGCCAGAAAGCGAACCACGAGCCACAGGGAAAGCAATCAATCCGACTTCAGGCATCTCTTAAATACTGTATGTACTCATCTCTCACTAGCAGCACTAGAAATAGCTGAACACTCATCTTTTTGATGGAGATATTTTAAGCGACGATACTCTGTTTTCTGTTACAGTGCAATTTGCAGCACACTTCAAGCCCTTCCCCATGACAAGCTCTAAAGACGTCGATTACAGCAGTGCAATGATAGTAATGATCACCTAACTTTTCTCTTTTTTTTCTTTTTTGAAAGCAAAAATAAAGCACATCTTTTAGTCATCGCAACTTAACTTAGATCCTTCCTTAAATGGGGAGGCTATTGACATACACCAGGGAGTGGGGAGACCTCTTTCGATACGGCTTCTGCCTCCCATTATGGTAACATCTAGAAAAAAACCCCTCATCAGCATCACATACCAATCTACAGAAAAAATTAATCCTGTCGATTGCATACCACATGCTGCTGCTCAGACAGGTTACAGACACCTAGATTCACTGCTTTGCTTTGCATCGGCTACTGCCTAACAGCAGCATAATTACAATCAAAAGCATTTCTCCCAGAGTATGATGTTTCCCAGCACAAGTGACATTGGTTCTTAATGACTGCAATCAGGAGACATCGAACGTAGGTACAGTAACGGATATGTGATACACGTATCTGCTAAGAGGATTTTTTTTTTTCTCAAGTAAATCGTTGACTGAGCTGATTTGATTTTCATCATTTAATGTGTGATCTTGTAACTGGTAGCCAAAACGCTTCTGTGACAGATCAAACAAGTCAGTTTTGTTCAGAGTCAGCGCTAGGGCTCTGAAGCAATGCAACAACCCAAAAAGCCCCCTCTCTTGCCTTGACTTTTGCTTTTAGGAATAGTACCAGATCCAGACCTGCCTGGGAACTATCTAAGCTACCAAGGAAATAGAGGCTCCTACCAAGAAGGGGCTTTCAGACTGGGGACAGCGACTCTCGGTAACAGCTGGAGCCTTTCTGAGTCCCACAAGACAAACGTGCCAACACCTACCCCTGCTAGCACCCAGGACACAAAACGAGGCATTTAAGGAGACAAATACAAACCAGCTGCTTATATCCCTTGGAGTCAGAAAAGCACTAGGAGCCTTGGACAAGAAAATACATTGCCATGAGGTACGCTAGAGGGTGAACTGATGGCGGGGTAGGGACTTCGCTGTAACAACTCTATGCACAAAGCAGTGAAGCCAGTTACCCCTTACTTATCAAACTATTCACATCTACAGGCCAAAGCCTGGAATAGCTCAACACACCCTGGTTCACACCCAAGCCTGCCTTGCAGGTACTTCTGGGATTTCAATATCCTTAGAGAAAGGAAAAAATGAGAAAAACACTATTAAGAAAAAGGGAGGAGCAGTGCTGATACAATGAGTCTCCTGAACAGAAGCCTGGATGTTCTCTCCTTCCTTCCCCAGTCATTTCCCTGGTATCTTCTCTGTTTACCTGAAAATCCCCATGAAACCAGCTGGCACAGCCCGACACGCAGCGCTGCCGGGCCCACGGAGCTCCCAGGGACTCCACCTGGAGTCAGACTCCCTCAAGTACAGAATTACGTCCCACTCAAATAGGATTTACGGAGGTGAAGAGCAGACCAAGAGCCAGCTCCACAGCACGCTGAGCCGCCAGCCTAGGCACGCTCTGTCCACATTGGTGGCTTCGTGCCTGTTATGCCTAGGAAAAGCCAGGCTTGCGATACTTGCTCACAGAGCATCTGCCCAATCCATCTGGAAGACAGGAGTACGAGCTTGTGCACCCCAAAAGGTACGCAGGGTGCGCCCTACCCAATACACATTGGCCCGTGACCAACGTGTGGCAAGTCTGGACTCAAGGGAGATCTGGCTGGTGCAGCGTCCAAGTGGCAGCACAGCAGACCCAGGTGGATTAGAAGCAGTGAGGCACAGAGCTGACTACAGCCTGAGGCATAACATACAGCATCCTTACGGGCTCTGTCAGAAGAGCTGGAGGAAAAGGACTTCTTGCCAGCTTGTAAACTTCTTCCCAGAATATGGAGGAAAATTCTCTCACCAGACACTGCCCCAAACCACCTGTGTCAAGGGACCACTGCACCTCCCTGCACTGAGCCCAAAATCTGCCTCCTTGGACTTGTCTAGTTTTAAACAGAGATTGTGGCTAATTTCTGAAATCTTCTGACTCCAGGAAGAACCTCACATTGTCACGGATGTTGATGTCTGACCCCTTTGCAAGCAGCAGCTTCACCAGCTCAATATGCTTGTACTCAGTGGCCCAGATCATCGGCGTCCAGCCTCCATCGTCCTGGGGAGGGAAAGGAAAGGGTGAGACATGCAGAACGGGCAAGCTGGTCTCCTGCTGGCTTCACAAGCCCCTTGGCAGCCAGGGCAGCCACAGCAGGGTGCACCTTGTCTGGGAGCCACAGACCCCTTCCCACCCCACGACTGTCTCATCACTCTCCTTCAGTCTATGCTGCTGCAGGGAAAGGTCCCTCAGGGTCCTGCAGAGCCCAGCGTGATTCAAATCAACATGCCTCAGCAGGTTGGAGTTTATTTGCAGCTCAGCACACTGGCAATGGATCTCCAGGGTGTTCAAATGCAGCTGACTGTCCAAACTGCACGAAGAACATCCAGCTTGTGTAAAAGCTCTTATAAAGACCCCTGAGCCTGGGGGAGCTGGCCTTCCCCTGGAACAAGGAACCCTGATGCAGTGCTGCCTCGCCCCACAGCAACATATAAGCTCCGCGATGGCGCGTGCCAGGCTCAACCCATCCCACTGCATGTCCATGATCCCACCCTCCCCTGCTAGGAGAAGCACAGGGACACCCTTGAGCAACAGGTTCCACCAGCAAATTCTGGATCAAGGAGAAACTGCTAATCAAGGCACACAGAAGGAAAGTTTCCATGCGGTCACTGCAGGGGATCGCCTTCTCTGGCAGACTGGGATGCCCACGGCACTGTCGTCCTATAATGTTTTTCAGGTGCCCCCCAGCAGGAGGACTGTATTTGAGTAACGACTGGGCAGACAGCACGCTGCTGAGACTCGGGTCCCTGACCTGAGAAAAGCAGCTTCTGCCCCTCGCAGAAAGGCCTCACCTGGCAGTTGACGTCCATCTTCCCATTGGAGAGGAGGTACTGAACAACATCGTAGTGCCCCTTCTTGGCAGCCAAGTGCAGACACGTGGAGCCCTCCGCATCCTGGACACAACCACAGAACAGGCACTCAGGGGACATCCCTTCCCAGTGTTTCCCATGTCTGCATGACACCACTGATGCTTAGGAACAGCAGAGAAGTTCACGGATGCAGCAGAGGACTCCAGAAGCCCCCGGCCCGCTGCCAGGAGAGGAGAGAGCAGCAGCAACCAATGCTGGCACAGAGCAGAAGGAGCTTCACACTAAGCTCAGAGGTGCAACCCACGCACAGTAGGAGGCTGCGAGCACAAAGGCTACGGGAAGAGACGCCTTTGCGAAGCCTAGGGAAGGTACCAGCCCCAAACTCTGGCAGACTGATGTTCCCCTTCCCCAACAGACCGTCTTCAACTCCTCTCCATGTGCTGGAGAGCCAAGGGGAGGTAGAAATCCCTTACAGAGGCAGAGCTTGCACTTTACATCAGAAAAGTAGCCTTGTCTCAACCTGAAATGCTCCATTTATACAGCAGTTTTTGCTGTGTTTTATTAGCACAAGGCTTTATCCCAGCACCTGGCAGCAGAGCAAAGAGGTGTCCTGCACAGGTGCCCGCAGCTGTCTAGGAGAGATAGGAGATAAAAAATGACCATGAAGGTTGAAAGGAAAAATGCCTTTGGGAGCGGAGAATACAGGGTCTGGTGGAGATGGACAGGCTGTGAGTCATGACGGAGACACTCCCACACTAACACCAAAGACCTCAGCGGCTGGAGCCTTATTTTTATCAGGCGTTTATATCCCAAGAGCTTAGCACACAGCAAGGCCCAGAGACCAGGAAATAAGGAGGAGGAAATGAAAGACTGAAAACCAAAATGACTCCTTCCTGAGAAGCAACATCAGAGGCGAGAGCTTTCGGATGGAGCCGAACTGAGAGCACGGTGCAGGGCTAGGGAGCAACCCTCCAAGCAAGGATGGGATGTCTCAGGTCAGGGATTACGCTGTGTGGGCTTCTCGGGGTAAAGGAGGGGTTTCTACACCCCCATAAGCGCCTGCCACATCAGAATAATGCCACTGCTTTCCCCTTAGATTAGCATGAGCCAAGGGCAGCTTCTCAACCCTATGAAGAGCAGCCATATTTTAACGTAAAGTTTCTGCAGGTTTTGAGTGGGGCTTTTACGTCCTATTAACAGAATCAACAGCTTTGCCCTGGGGTCTGAGAAGCCCCCACCCACGCACCCCCTGCATGGTCCTCAGCATCCCCCTCCACCCAGCAGTCCTGCAGGGCTGGGCTGGGCAGGCTCGGCACACACCCGCAGCAGTTCATGTCCAGATTTCTCATCCTAATGGCTGGAGCTGATTTTAAACTGCAATGTTGCTGCTTTCAAAAAAATGACTAATTTGGTGCAAGAAACTAATTAACATAATAAACTAGTCTAGACTTCAGACGTGATCTCAGGCTTCTAATTTGCTTTTGCAAGCTCAGGATGTTTTTCCTTCCCTTTACCTTTAGAAGCAAAAAACCCCCTCTTTTCTCTTCCACAGGAATAAATCAGGTGAGCGATGTCTGGATTGCTCCAAGCCACTTGGGACAGTGGCCAGTATGAACCCACACGTGCCTGTCCTGTCCTTTCCCCCTTCCCGGCTCAGAACCATTTAAGGTTCCGTTTAAGGCTCAGCGTGGGCAGCACTTGATATCTTGTGCAATCCTCCTGGCCCTGCCAGCTCCTTCACAAGAAGAGCATCCCGGCCCTGCCGTACTCCCCAGCAATAGCAGAGGAGCGCGCCAACAGCAGCAGGTTGTAACAATAAGAAGTTCACACGGGGAGGGTTCCTGTGCTCCAAATAGCATCTGATTTATGGGACTAATAAACGATCTGTATATTTTCCAAGATTGCAAAGCAACCAGAGCATGCTAAAGGCAAACAGACAGCTGCATTTTATTGTATTTGTTTAAATTAAAGGGTAGAGTTTAAAGATGGGGTCCAATTTTGCGACTGCAGCGTGACTGCAAGAAACCACACATCAGTCCTTTGGAAAGCAAAGCTTCCTCTGTCATTTTTGCTGGCTTGACAAGCACCTAATTACCAGCCCATTTTAAAATGTCACCCCAAAATTCTCATTGTTAGAGTCTATAGAGAAGGAAACTCCGAAATCAAACTCCAAATCCACTGCAATGGATTTGTGACACTAACACTTAGTGGCCCCATATGAAATCAAATACCCCCCACATTTGGTGCCACAAACTAATGTAGCAAGCGGCAGCCCTTGCCCCAAACTGCTCACAGCCAGGACACTGCACCATTAAAATGGTACTACCGACAAGCGCGGCCTTGCCAAGCCTTCGCGCCCAAGACAAGCAAGTCCATTTCCCCTCTGCCTGTGCACTTCCACCCAAGACTTAAAACCTATCAAGAATGAAATGGTGACCAGAGGCTTCTTCAGGAGAAAAAGACAAGGAATAAACTGCTACCTTAGGATCTACTAGTGCTCCAGCCTTGATAAGGTATTTCACAGTTTCCAGATGGTTGTTTTCTGCTGCTTCCATCAGTGGGGTCCTCTGGTCTTCAGAGCAGGTGTCTATATTAGCACCAGCCTGTTAAGAGGCCAAGGCAAATACAAAGAGAGTTATAATCATTACTGGTTAGCAGAGAAAGGATGTGGAAGTAGAGATTTAGTAGCAAGTTTTTCCTGAAATTTAGCCATATTAAGCAAGGGCGTAAAAAAAAAAGAAAGAAATAAAAACAGGAAAGAAGGCAGTCCAACTTCACCTGTTTTGGAAAGCAGCACACACTGCCTGCCCCCTCTCTTGCCTTCTACAGCCAGTAACTGGGGCATAAGGAAGCCAACAGCTGGTATTAAATAACTCTAGTTATTAATGCATTTTGTATTGCTACTTTCTGGATATTGTTTGTGTTACAATTTTGAAAAATCAGCCTCCTCCTTTTTCCAGCAGCTTTGTTTTCCCTGGTCTATCATTTCTACGGACACAATGAACAAAACAACCAGCTCTTCCCAATGTCACAAGCAGTAGGAACAACTTGCTGATTGCAACAGAGGTAGGAGCTGTAAAAAAAATCCTGGAGATTGGCTAACTCTTCCTGTTGAAGTCAACGGTTACGTTTCTATCGGTGTCTGAGAATATGATCAGTTCAACATAAGAGTGCCGTGGACCAAAATTTTGCTCTTTTCCAAAATACTACTATGTCATGTAATTTGCCTGCTTTAACTCTTTGGCTTAGCTCAGTAACCCACCCAATACTCAAAACCAAACGAAAATCTCAGAGACAGCACAATTCTTGGCAGGCTACACACACATATATACACGCGAAGCACAGACCTGTTTACAGCAGCGGCACGCTGACTCAGGTTCACCTGGCACAAGAAGTCAGCCCCACTGCTTCCAGGTGCCTCCCACTAAAAGCATTTGTTTTGATTACTTTTAAATAGCTAGAGCTATTTAAACCAGACCAGAGAAGAGGCATTTCAAGTTTAACAAGCTGAGGACATTCCCAGCCAAATACTGTGATACTGCAGTAGCCAGACATCAGGGAAGTGACAAGAACATGAAGGATTTTGGAAACAAACCAGCCCTACTGATACTCAGTTCAAATTGTTTGTAGTATCTCGCAAATTTTGCTCCTTTTACTCATACAAGTCATTCAGTTGTCTTCACGTGCAGTAACTTAAGTGAGTGAGAGCAGCAGGGTAGGCCCATAGCTGCATCTTCAAACAGCACTTTGAAAGCCTCTAACTCTAGATGCTGAAACGCAACATCCCAGCAGGCTCATTTTCAAAGATGTGGCATTGCTGCTTTCTCAAAAGCCTTTTAAGGTTTCCCAGTCACACAAAGTAAACAAAACATACTTCCAGTCACTCCAGATGATGTATGCCAGTACAAAAAAGAAAAACTATAACTTTTTAAAGCCTTCTTTTTTCTTTAAATCATTTTGGAGAGGGTTCAACAAGAGCACTCCTCTGTCTTTGACCATCTTCCCTCAATTAGAATCCAAAACTCAGACAATAAGCCAAACTTGCATCTTTCCTTCTCTCCTTTTCACATGCGAGACATTTACCTGTAGAGGAAAATCCTGCTCAGGTTTTGACAGAAGGGAAGACAGAGTCTGCTAGTTTGCAGGCTCCAGAGCCTACCTGCCTTCATTACAAAGAGCAACTTGGCAGCAGCTTGCAGATCACCTGCAGTCTGCCAGCGGTCAGCCTGCGCTGGCACATCTGGCAGTGCACTGCTCTGCTGGGTGTGCTTAGGCATATAGGTTCCCACATGCTCCACAATGCCCTACACTGAAGCTTCACTTGCTCATTGCCTGGACAGTGAAGCTTGCTTGGAGAACAGCCTAGAAAGACAGCTTCAGTCATGACCTCTAAGACCTCACACTACTCTCCACCACTCCTCGCTCAGCATACCCTGAGAATAAGGAGATTTTTATAGGAGAGACTGTTCAGTGCTGATTTCCAAGTGTGCTTTAGCCATGTGGGGCAGGAGACCAAAAACCACAGAGAATTGCTTGTACAGAAGAACGTAAGCGGAGAAAGACCTGAATCAGCATATGGCAGATGTCCACGTGGCCAGACTCGGCGGCAGCATGGAGAGGGGTTCTCTTACTCTGATGCTCCATTTTAAAATTAGGGTCAATTCCATCCACTGAAAAACAGAGCAGAGATGCTTTCACAACCACAATTCAGAGATTAGAGAAAAGCGTAACAGGAGAACCAGATCTCAACTAAAGGCTTTTAAAGGATGGGTTCCCAGCCCAACCTCAGCCCTTCTCACGACTCACTACACATTCAGGCCAGAAAGCTCTCAGGGTAGTCCCGTGGACATTCGATATGTAACAGCCCTCAAACCAAGAGCTTCAGAAACACTACAGAATTTAATACCTTTAAGGCATTACAATTTCTACATAGGCCATCTCCCTCAGATTCACAATTCACCATCTCTCAGTGCAACAAAAACAACAAACACTATACAAGGATAAAAAGAAAAAAAATGCTGCTTTGTTTAAAGCAAGACAGAAGTTGGAAACAACAAAGAGTCAGTACTACCTGGCCTTTTTGTCTCACCGCTATTAACTGCAATTAATATTAGCGATCCTCATTGCATCCCTGCAAACACAGGGCTACAAAGTGGATGGAGCTTCTCCAACTAACACAAGCTCAGAATCTGGCCAGAGATTCGCACAGCTGTGCAAAGACTGACAGATGATGATGACAGCCAGACAAAGATGTCTGGGCATGATAACATGTTGCATATGATGAGGCCGTAGTTAAATATCAGTGAATAACATTTTTGTGCTATTGAAGACACAAACAATGAAGCTAACGCTTGCTAGAAGAAAAAGGAAGAATCTGATAAATGAAAAGAACAGAAAACATCCAAAAATGTACTGCAAAGCACTGGAGTGGAAAGGAAATGATCCCAAGGAAACATTGTGTCCTTCAAAGGGGAAGATTCCTCAGGAATATCTGTTGGTAAAAACAACCTCAGCAGCTCAAAGTCATCTGGTGACAGACAACTATGTACCCCCAAAACAAACCCTGTGTATTGAAGGGCTCCTCCTTTCTGCTCTTTTGCTGATGGGTCTCGGCTTAAGCTGACTCCCATCTTTTTACCTCTACTGGATGCAAATACCCAGCTATCCCATTGCATGGACAGGAAAAGTTTTGTCAGACTGGAAAAATCACATGTAGGTCATTTGGGGACAGAAACAGCTTCTCTGGATAAAACCGTGCCCAAATGCAGAAACAAGTTGGGAGCAGGTCCACATTTCACAGAAGGATGAAGCCATTTCCAATGACACATCACTTGCAAAAGTGGCTTTCTCCTCCAACTCCACTCACAAGGGGCAGTGGGGAATATGACGTGCTGCCATGCTGGGAACTGGACTCTGGCAGCTGCCTGGCAGGAGCTGGGAGTACTGCCAGACACGCAATGTCCTGGGAAGGAGCCACCTACCCAACATAAGCAGGACTTTTTGCAGCTCTCCTTGCCTCGCAGAGAAGTACAACTGCTTTGGATGGAACCGTAACTTCTTGGGCCTGCAGCAGTGGGGAAAAGAGGCATAATTAATACTCACTGAAGAACACTCCTGGCATTTCACCCCACCCCATTGCTATCCCATGTGCACGACAAAGTCTGTTCCTATGGTACAGCTCCAGAGTGACAGCAAAACACAAGAACAAGAAGTCTCCAGAAGGAGTTCTTAAAACTTCCAGCTCCAACCGCAGACAGCCTTGTTCTAATGAGGGCAGTATCTATTCAGTGCCGCTCATTAACAAATTCTGGGTCTTACTACTGTGAACGGGAACTCCTAGTAGTTACAGATGCAGTTGGAGGGCTAGTGAAAAACTAAATCCTCCAGACAAATCAATACGACATTCAGAACTGTACTGTTCTCTTGAATCGGTTATCTGTTGAGGGTGAAATATGACTGAAGTGAACAAAAAAAGATCTGAATGGGGTCAAAATCCAGAGAAGCTAAATCTCAGTTTCCTCTACGTTAAGCAACTTTGCTAGGAACTGGAGAGACCCAGCGGTCGTCTTCTTACTTTTCAGAGTCCAGGGCAATCAGGGCACTTTCCAGAGTTTCTTTAACTGGTCCCTGGGTCAGGCTAGTAGTAGGCTTTGGAAAAACTGAAGACCCAGCCATGTCAAACCCCTCAGCAGCTGAACTTTCTGGCTTGTCTTCCTCTGACAACCGCATCCCAGTGCCACTGAAGAGAAAAAATGAGAGACAGCCAAAGCACAACCATTAAAAATACACAACAGTGTGTACCTTATGCCAAAGAAGGAAAGGAAATGGATTTTAAATACAGATAAGCATAAATGAAATCGAAACACAAACCAATATATTTTACAGCCTTTTCGGTAAGAACTTGCCCCAAAAAGGAGTTGCACTGCTCTATGATTACATTTTGACGTACTCTGTGCTATAGGAAACCCAGGAACATGGGGCAAGTCATAAAAGCCACCAGAACAAGATCAGATCGGGAAGTTGGAGCATTGTTCAATGCAGGGATGGCTTGATTTGTGTTTTCCTCTGCGTTTTCATCCTCTCTTTATACTTGTGCCCATTGGTGCAAGTCAGGAGCTACAGCTAGGTACTGCATGAATTTCCCTGTCACTGAGCAGACCTGGCAACATCAACTTGTTCCACTATTACTCCATTCCTAACAATAAGTGGAAGGAATGGTTTTAACTCCTAAACCCCTCCTATCTTCACAGCCGCTGCCCCAGTTCACCCTGTGGTTGCCGCGCTCTTCTCCGACACAGCAAGCAACACAAAACAGACTTGCAGATTCCTGCAGCTGAGTTTGGCTTGTCAGAGCAGGACCAGAAAGCAATTTGCTCCATCAGGAGGAGCACAAGCGTTCAAATGCAAAGCACGGTCTGGCATGAGGTTTGAGATGGCCATGCGCTCCCAAGCTCACCTCCCCGTCGTGGTGTCAGCCCTTCCCTCCACAGCCGCTGGTTTCTGCTGTTCGTAGGTCAGCGACACCGTTGAGGTTGTGTCTGCTTTTGCTATTGTCACCTCCTTTGCCTTGGAGGCCTCTTCCCCACAGTGTGGGCAGTAGCTCATGTCGTTGACCTGGGAGGCACAGTTCTTGTGGAAACGGTGGGAGATGCTGCTCTCCGGCTGACACTCCATGAAAGTGCCCTAAAAAAACCACAGAGAAGAAATTCACACCTTGGTCACTACGTGCCTTACCCGTTCTACATGCTTCGTCCGCAGATCTCTTAAATACTTCATTCATCACCTCTCTTGTCCCTGGCGCTTCCAATACAGTAAGCAAGCACTGCCACTTCTTTAGAAGAGAACAAAATCAAGGTAATGGGGAAAAAACTCACTTGGTTAGGGACTGCAAAGCAAGTTTTTTAATTGCGCTTGGGAAACAGAACCAAGAAGTCCCAATTTCCAGCTCTTTCCTCTAACGCTTGAAGTTCTTGCTTATGTTTCTAGAAGTGCCAGTGTACTGTAAGGACGCCCCCAAAATTGCAAAAGAAAACTTCAGACCTGCGTGCTGACCCAGCATTAAAACTACCTAACAAAGCTGTGCACAAACCATTCAAGGACCTACATGAATATGATTAAATCAGCTGTTAACCCCAATGTAACCTAAAGCATGCGACTTCTCTGCTTGGACCAGCCCCCTATGCTGTTTAACCCCAAGAATGTGGCTGACTGCTCATTCAACAAACTTGGGCAACTTTTCTTAAAACTGTTTTCCCTTTCCAGCAAAGTCCTCCAAACTGAACTGAAGGTACCCCAAAATTCATTGCTCTGTGATATTAGTGCTACCTGAAGCCCTACTGTGCTCTGTGTTATTAGTGATGGATAGCACAGGCAAACACTCCCAGATTCACCTGTGTGAGCTACAACATGTCACTCAGAGATGTAAGAGCATGTAAGGAAAGGCAAGTTAAAAACCCACTCTTCTCCTGAATTCACGGTCCTCCCAAGCAATCTAATTAACTCTATTTCAGCTTTGCAAAATGCCTTTAAGGGTTTTGAGGATTTTATCTTTTAAATGATCTTTGACTCAGCATGAAAACCCAGGATGGCTCCATCTATTACAATTACAATAATGCTTGCGACTGCTGTAGCATCTTTCATTGAGTCATCTTGAAGAACACTAGCACCAGACAATTAAGCCTCCCCATCACCCTGTGAGGCCCTCAATTGGTGTTTTTCAGCTTTACCAACAGGGAAACTAGGATGCTGATGATTTGAAGGACTGGACCAACGCTATTAAAAGCCTCAGCGGCAGAGGTGGAAGAAGCAGGAGGAGATCTCAAACACTGCCTTGTTCCAGTGCCATCACTCAGGCTCCCCGTCTAAACCCTCATGAGCAGGCGGGGGGACAGAACCACTCTTGTGTACACAGATTCATTTACAAACCAAGCTAATACAATTTTTGATGTGATTGATCTGTACAGAGAAAGAAAAAAACCTCTTGTTCCAAAGAAATTCCTAAGGCAAGACTTCCACCATGTGAAACCCCAGTGAAAACCCTTCAATAGCACCCCTCGGGGTCTCCAGGAAGATAAAGGTGACAATTGCAGCTACCCTCACACACATTCCTGTTGAAAACACCACCTGACGTGCTGTGGAACGAGGTGGAGTTGATGCCAGGAAGTCAGTAAACCCCTTTTGGTACCATCTCCACCTTCAGCTCTTCCAGCTACTGCGACAGGTACCCCCTTCCCTAGATTGAGAGCACGGACTTACTGCAGTGCAAAAGTATCCACAGCCAGGGCAACACTGGTGTTTCACCATCCTCCCTCTATGGTCCTCACACAGCACCAAAAGCTGGACTTTGTTAGACGGGCGCATCAGTTCATACTTAACCACACTGTTTGTGCATCGGCCCAGCTGGAACAGGAGAAATTAAAGGAAATGAAATTACTGGAGACCAAAACACTCTCTGTGCTTGTGCGGAGGAAGATTTTGCACACTGCCTTGATGAGCCCTGGCTTTTTCACAGTAATTCAGATGTGTGCCAGATAGCATTAGCAGTGCAGCAGGAAGCTGTGAAAGCTGCTCTCACAAGAAGAAATGCATCATTTACTAACTAACATGCATGTGGACCCTGAGTTGTTTGTTCCTTGCAAGAAAAAAAATCGTAACTGGAAATAGGCAACAGCCAAGCAGCCGCAGAAGGGGCAGTCCCATGGGCCTGACTCACACAACATACGCTTAGCGGGTGTCGGTGACCAAGAGAACAAGACCATAAGCACTAAATCTTGTTACTGTTCAAAAGTGTAAGTCACAGGAAGATAAAGGGAAAAATAATTGTTCTTCGTTGCCAGCTAAGTTATCGTCTATACTGGTTCCAGCACTGGCCCCTGCCCAGACCACAGGGATGAACAGCCAGGCTTTCATGAGAGCTCAACTACAGTCACATTATGAGCATGTTTTCCGAAGGATTTCACCAATGTATAGCTCTGGGCTTAAAAAGCTGTCTTCTCGTGCACCACGTTGTTCTGTTAATGACAGCAGGCTCCGTAATTGGGATTCACTTTTCCCAATCAGTGTTACTCACTCTGCTGCGTCAGAAGGAACAGCGCTTCCTTCTGCTGCCCCCATTCATACATCTACGACATTTTCACATCCCAGTTGCCACCTGCTAGCATGACGCAACACTGTTTGGGTTCTGTAAGTTCCTCTTGATAATAACCTTGCTTTCCCCAGATGCTTGGCAAAGGACATTTATAAACTAGAAATATAAACATGAAAGGCTGCTACAAGGAAATGTCCCTACCGAAATCTGTGCATGGTTGACCGTGCACTGCCACCATGAGCAGAGGAGTCAGTCAGGAACACGGTGCCTGCTCATCACCAACAGACTGTACCTCTGGTCTAGCTGAGGTTTGATTTGCTGCTTTTTCCTCGACAAAACTAGACTTTCTCTCTAATTTTTTTAAACTCCACTCCTCCTGCAGAATCAACACCCCTACAGAAAAAGAGAACGGATTTTAACCTAGGCTTATCATTTACCTCTAGCATCTCTGATTCAACTTACCCAAATTCCAGCTGCAAAGTCTACCTGTGACACCTTGGCTAGACTGATCACCGTTAACACACAGACCCCAGGGGCTGCAGGAGGGGACCCTTCCATTGATTTTTACTTATGAGCTGAGGAAATCTGACTAACATGTGAAAAGCTGCACTGTCCCTGTGAGAAAGTCCCTGCATTATTATGTCACACTATATTATTTGTTAGAAACTCTAAAAAAGTACAAAATGATTAATTGCTATTTTCCAGCCATGAGAGAATGCAGCAGGGTGCTCATAACTATTTATAATATTCTCCAAGGACATGACAGTCTGGAGAACCCACTATTCACACGTATAATATCCTTATAACATCTATGAGTCACTTATCCCATTATGAAAAAGAATCTAACAGAAAGCATGGCCTTTGCTATTCCCCTCTCTGATTTATCCAGGGACAGAACTGTCAAACCACCGTGTACATGAGAAGGAACTCTTTCATATACCTTTTGTTTATTTAGAAACGCTGGGGTCCCCCTCTCTCCTGTAAGTCTCCAGGGCATTCTCTTTAAGGAATCAATTTTGCCATTCTTTGGAAATTCATTTCTCTATAGGTACCAACACGTACTAACAGAAGCAGAGCTGGGCTGCAAACCTGATTATCCCTTTCTCCCTCCATCCATCCTTCTCCTGGGATCCTACAGGAGAACTAGGGATATCCTCACTCCTTGTCCTACTACCAGCAAGTATCAGAGTGCTGCAGTGTGACTGCGGCTCAGCTGAAGCTTAAAAGAAACCCAAGTGCCTCCCAGTAAAAGGAGGATCTACCGAGTGTGTTCCTGTCCTGCAGTCTCACTTTCCAGACTCCAGGAGGGAGTCACTTCTGCCACTTACTTCCACACTTCTGGAACCAGTAGAGCCCAACTAGCCCAGCTGTGATCAACTGAAAGGCATCAAGTGCAATCGTTTTCAGTCAGCCAGACCTGGAGGCTGCGCAGGGTTGCCAGGACATAGGAAGCTTTGTAACAGAAGCCTCTTGGGGGAGGAGGAGGGAAGAAGGCTGGGGCAGACTGAGCTGGCGGAGGGCATGCCAAGTTCCCGAAACTCAAGAGCTGGCTACTGAAAGGTTTGCATCAGCTCCTTCGCAGTCATGGGAAACCAGCTCCAAGCCTCCTCTGATTGGATTTTCTCACTTTGCTGCATGCTAATGTATTTTAGCCCACTTGGCCTGAAGTGTGCCTGTTACATCAATTTGATCCAGCTGCACAGGCCAGGACAAGCAGGAGAGATCCACCCAGTGCCTCTCCAACTGCCATCTCCTCCCTTCTGAGTGGCTTCAACCCAACTGTGCGATACGCACAGAGTGCTGGAGCCCTCAGCTTAGCGAGCGAGATGTTTGCCCTGCCATTCCCACGCACCAGTGGGTTCCCAGTCTAGCAGGCTGCAGAGTCCCTGTGTGACCCGACACATGTTCCCGGCACAGCATTTTATTCTTTATGTCTTGTCCTCAGCAGGTAAGTCTGCAAGAAGCTAAAAGACAGGCTCCTACCTCGTTATCCACACTCTCCGTGGCCATGCACTGGTTGTTGGCTAGCGTGGTGATCTCTCTGCTTTTGGGGGTTTCCATTCGACAGCTACAGAGGGGGACTTCCTGGAGACCATCTACTTCCATTGCTTCAGGACCATTGGAAAGACCTGGAGTACAGAAGACCAGTAAATCAACTCTGAAATTCTCTTCCAGGAGAAAGGATGCAGTCCATCAACACCACCCATGTCTTGTGGCATCTTCCCATTCCATGCCCTGAAACCCTTTCAAGGCATTATCTAAACCCTGTAAAAAAGACCCCTTTCTTACACCAGTTGGAAAGCATCTTGTACTTTTCTAAGTGCAGCCACGCTACAGATGACTGTGCTGAAATCAAGAATAATAAGTTAAGAACAGTTTACTCTGAGAAAACCTCAACAAGGAAAAGCAACGATGAGGTACAGATTTTTATCAACCTGCCTCTCCTCCCCACCTGCCCCACAACACTTTGCTCTGGCACCAGAAAATTCGTAGGAAACCACCCAGAGATGGTGTTGGAGATTTGAATAGTTAGTGGAGTGATAAATAGAGATCAGGAAAGCACAAACTTTTATTTGCAGAGGCTTATTACACAGATGGGAAAACAAAATTCCTGGGACTATTTGGTCTCAGCCAACCAAGAACTATTTATTTTGGAAAGAGATCAAACCAGGGAAAAGAAAGCAGCAAGATGCTCAGATGTTCTTGCCTTCTCCTCATCTCTTTCTCTCAGATTTTGAACATTTTCAGACCTATTTAAAGTGGATAATGGCTTTTGAGGGGGCTCACCGCCAGGTATGGAGGCACAGCGTGAATGTTCTTGTGGCTCCTCTGGATTCAACTCAATCACTAGGTTACCCGTGATTGCAAAACTCTGGCCTAACGACAAAGGGGTTGCTTTTAGTCCTACACTCCTATTCTAATCCTACACAGTCATAACATCTCCTTGCAAGGGTTTCATTACAGAAGCAAACCCTCAAACATTTGCCTTTGGACTGGTCCACTCTGAAGTGTCCCAAGCTTTCCCTCCCCAAGCCTTCCCCTACCCAAGCCTGCCATGTGATTGAGTCCCAGTGAGAAGCAAGTGTGCTGCTATTTTTTAAGCTTTTGAAAGGAGAGTTATTTTGTTGCAAAGTTTCAAAGATCAACTTCATTCCTGGGGCAGAGCCCTCTTTAGCTGCCCTGGCAAAGGCAGCACTCCCCCTGCAGCATCCTGCCCATGGCTAGACCCTATCAGCCAAGCACAAGCCCCTTTCATCTTGTAAGGAGTTTCCTTTAGCCAACAAGCTGCAAGACCAGCCTAGAGAAGGGATGGGATATTTCACGACATACAAGCAGAGGGAAAGTCCTTGCAGTTTTCATGTAAAATCCTGTCAAGATCTTAAAGGTTTAAGAGGACCACAAATCACAAAGCTCGTTCCTCGCCTTCCAAGCTGTCACTTTCGTAATCTTTTTGACATCCAGAGGCTCTGGTGAAAGCATCCATCGTCCATCCTGACCCTCCCTTGGTGGTGAACACTCCCACCCACTCTTTGATGTGCCTCTATCAAAAGAGCCAGACAACCTTTGAAAGTGAAAGAGCGACGGGGGACAGACAGACGGATCCAGGTCAGCTGGATCTGAGGCGAGTTCAGCACTGGCAACAGCGGCTGGGGGGCGAGCACCCAAGAACCGTTAGTCCCTCCTCTTCCCGGGGCTGAACGAGAGGATCCTGGGGGGCACTGGGGAGATGCTGAATCAGCATCCTTCAAG
>NW_009220782.1:1712-5703 GCF_000690835.1 Fulmarus glacialis | reverse complement strand
GAGGAGGACCTGAGGCCGCTCCCCATCTCCTGGTGAGACGCGCCCCGGAGCGGGCGCGGGTGTCTTTTCCCTCAGAAAGTAGGCGGGCGTTTGCGTTAAATCCCGCTCCTGGAGTTTTTTTCTGAAGGAAACACGCGCCGGGCTCTGGTGAGCTGCCAGAGCGAGGAGGGAGGTTGTGCTTGGCCTGGCGGTGCCCCTGAAAAGGGATTTAAGTTAGTGCTGGCGAACGGTCAGTGGATGTGGCGCCAGGTCCGCTTTTGGAAGCGTTTACCGGTCACTGTCGGTCGTGCTAGCCCCAGTGTCTCGGTGCTGAGGCGGGGATTTGTCAACGCTTCCTCTCCTCCTCTTGGGTAGGGGTATGTGATGAAGGACAAACGTGATTCCCCTGTCTGATGTTGTAGAAATAACACTGGAATACTTCCATTTTATTTTTAAAATTGAATTATAGGTAGGTAACTCTTCTCATGGTCCCACAGAAAAGGAATGTTTAGTAGTGAGTTATCTCTATTCAAATCATCAAAATGTTCTCTTCTGATTTTTTTTAATTTTATTTTTTATTTTCTGATAGGTTGTCTTTGTCTCCTGTGTACTCTTCTGAGTTCCTGGGATTATGTTCCCTTCCAGGTAAGAAGCATTCACTGAAATTTGCAGGCATGCTTGAAGCTGAAGAGAGGTAATATCTTGTACCCCAAAATTCTGTATTCCATTGGTGGGGTGACTTGTTTTGTAATCTACCTCTGGAATAATTGTTTCAGAAATACCAAAGCTAATCTAGAGAATATCTTAATGCAAAATCATATGGCAGGGTGGTAAGAGAATAGTGGCCGTCTTCCATTGTCAGTTAAAATATTTGGCTTTTTAGCCTGGCTTACTATTTATAACAAGCAACAACAGTGAAACAAGGCTGCTTTGACAAATAATTCCTTTATAAGATATGTCGGGCTCAAATTACACTCACTCTCTGTGCTGACAGTTCTGTACCGCTCTCCCTTAGTATCTGGGTTGCACTACCGTGGCCGTGATATAAAAATAAACATTTAAGTTTTCACTGTATTTTTAACTGCCAAAACTGCAGCCATGGTGAATCTTCTGTGATCACAAAAGAGATGATAGAACTGCTGGTGTTGACAATATGAACTTTCTCTACTTCATTTAAAGTAATTACTCGACTTTCATTAACCAACTCTGAGAAATACAAGCTTGGGACTAATACCACACTAGAGAACTAGGAAATAAATGTTGAATAATATTTGAATTTAAGCTATCTTGAAGTGCTGATGAAAATCCCAGTAATGCTTGAAGGCCGGTTAACACACATATGCTAAAAAATAGCTGCATTATGTTTTTTAGCTACCTGAGCTGTTCATGTAATAGCTGTTTAATCTTCAGATGCCAACCTCCAGCCGTAGCCCTGCCGATACAGCTCTTGGTCTGCAGGATTCTGCTCTCATGCTTTTAAAAGGTGGTTCAGGATATGCACAATCATGACTGTTGTCAGGGCAGGTGTAAGGATTGTGTGCCTACGGGGCTGTGAGTGAAGGAGGGGAGACAGAGGGAGGACACAGTGCAAATATTTTGAGCAATTACATCTCAGAAACCAAACAATAGCTGTGAATATCACAGTGCAGTATTCTGTAGGGGTTGCAAAAATGCCTTGGTAGCATCATCTGAGGAAAAAATGGAAGTGGCGAAATGCTGAAGATTGAA
Organism: Fulmarus glacialis; assembly: GCF_000690835.1. Lineage (NCBI taxonomy): Eukaryota > Metazoa > Chordata > Aves > Procellariiformes > Procellariidae > Fulmarus > Fulmarus glacialis. The sequence goes on along the minus strand of NW_009220782.1, from coordinate 3,996 downwards.
TAGTAAGGAGGATTTTTAATGTGATTTGTGCTGAGTATTACAGAATAGGGAATTTATTTTCCCAGCAGTCAACCAGACAAGTCTTAAGTGATCTCTGTCCAGCCCTTTTATTTGTTGGGTATTTGGTTTTGTGTTTTGTGGGGTTTTTTTAAGCTGCACCCTGGTTTTTAATATCCAAAACTTTTCATCTGGAAAATGCACAGCAGCTTAAAACCTTGGGCAGGATTTTTTTTAATCCTATTACATTACAGTATTAAGCAGATAATGGTGTTTAAACTGTCTTCTGCGCTAGTGATCTATTTGCAAAAATAAGAACTGTGTTTTATTTGGGTTGTGGCTTTGTTGTTTGCTTTGGTTTTGGTGGGAGGTTGTCTGTGCTCTATTCTTCAGCTGTAGCAGCCATTCCATAAATGTCACTTACCTGGAGAGGTAATTGTCATTCATAATTTGTTTTAGGTTGCAGGTTTAAGGATGTTAGAAGAAATCTTCAGAAAGATATAGGTGAGTCTTCTGGCCAGTGTAAAGTGCCTCTCACTTCCATGTAACGGGCAAGAACAATGGCAGGTAAACGGAAAGCATAAGTTACTAACGGCCTAGAGGTTTACCTTGTCTTAGTCTGGAGACTGCTGGAGTTGCTGTTTATCTAATTTGAGCGTAAGGATCCAGATGCCGGGTATCTAAAGCATGGCTGGACTTTGAGAGGTGGTGGTGTTTATTCGTACTTCTATAATGGATGCTATAGTTGTCTGTCTAACATGCCATGATGTTAGAAAGCAGGGCAGTTCTTTACAAAGTCTTGCTGGGTGTATGTCTGACAGCGATTTCTATCTGAGTTTTGGTTACACTGTGCTTGGAGGTGCAGCAAATACCTTAGCACAGTCACTGTTACGAGTACTAGATATCGCTTTCAAGTGTGCAGTGCCACTTTCTCTGTGGCTTCTCTACTAAATACTGAGTAAGTAGTCAAGGTATTTCCAGGCTGGAGCTATACAGGCATCTGTGTATCTTTCACAGTAACTATGAGCTCTGCTAAATCCCGTGCAGAAGGCCTCTTCAAAGCAGCTAGGACCAAGTAGAATTACAAACTTGTAATCTCCTTTTTGCAGAGAAAAGTGAGATTGGGATAGAAAAGATGACATCATGTAAAGATTTGTGCCTAATATTAATCTGTAAACACTCGTAGAGCAGACTAATAGCAAAAACCTACAGTGTTTGGACATAGTCACAGCTGGAGGTGGGACAGAATCATGCTTAAGCTGGCAGCAGTTAACAGACTGTTCTGAGTGCTCGCTTGCTTTCTAGTGAGGCTTGTCTCAAGACTCTGAACTGGGAAAATTCTTCTCATGGGTTGCCTGAAGGCAAATGTGGGAGAGATTCTGTAGAAGTAAATGCTGCTTAAAGCAAAATTGCTAACGCCTGTTGTCTTAACCTCGAAGATTAAGCAAGAGCATCAGTACCAAGTAGCTTATCTGTTTATCATTAAGCTTGATAAGCTTTTGTTTATTTGCAAGTGTCTTAATCTGTTGGCAGAAGAACTAAAGAACTATGGGACCCAGGATATATTTGTGCTTTGTACCAGAGGAGAGCTCTTAAAATACCGAGTACCAAACCTTATAGACACCTATCAACAGCATGGGATCCGTGTGCACCACTATCCTATTCCTGATGGGGACGCTCCTGACATTGCCAAGTGCTGCAAAATTCTGGAAGAGCTCAGAAGCTGCCTGGAAAGTAACCGGAAAACAATCATACAGTAGGTTCTGGCTGCCTCCCTTTCACCCCACATTCCTATAAAAGATACCAGCTTCTCTCTAGATGCATGACCAGCTGAAATAGAATCCTGTCAAATGACAATTGCATTCTTTACGGTTAGTTCAAGCTAACTAAAAGCTGCTTATTTCTTCTCATGCACCCTTTTGGAGCTAACTTGTCCTTTGTGAGATTTGAATCTCCCATTTCGCCTTGCTTTGTCCAGCAAGCTCTTCAAAGTGTGTGTTGAATGGCACCATATGACTCCTTGCTGCTAGCCTAGTTGGATATCAGGTATACAATATGAGTTGTAAGCTAAAGCAGCTGTTGTCAGAGGATAACACACCCCGGGGCTGTTTATCAGGGACTCAGCGGGTTCCAGCAGCGCAAAATTCACTCTTAAATTGCATGAAACTGGTTTAAAGTAATTTCTTTAGATACTTGTACCTGAGCTTAGGGTGGAGGGGAAGAGCTTTCCAAGTTCCATGTTCCCTGGATGATCCTGCTGACAGCTCCCTCTACAGACATCCGCTGA
>NW_009220782.1:0-1681 GCF_000690835.1 Fulmarus glacialis | reverse complement strand
TCCTGCTGATGGAGAACCCTGCTGCTATTGTTAGCTCACAACTATCATCAAAGCCTTAATCTGGAGTAGGATTAAAGAAAATTGAGATTGTCCATCTTCATGCAGTGTTCTGTCCTCCTGTGCCTTTGGGACTATTACCATGAATGAAGGGGAACTTTAAAATTGTGGTTTCCCTAGAAAGACACTACTTAAGGAGGGTCTGAAGGAAAAAATAGGAGATAGCCTTGTATGTATTTCTATAGAAATTCTGACTTTCTTGTACCACTACTCCTCTTGATTATATTAATTGTGTCCATACACTTACATCCTGGGGGGGCCTTGAGTGTTGCAGTGTACTACAGCTTGTTACAACCAAACGTTTTCTTCTCTTTCAGCTGTTATGGTGGCCTTGGACGCTCATGTCTCAGTAAGCAGTTGTCTTCCCCCTCTCAATGCCTGCCTCACTAACCCATCTTACAAACCCATTCTCGTGAGACAGCGCTTTCTAAAGGAGCCAAATTCTGCTTGAAGCTTAACTGTGGTTACAATGCAAACTGCCTTCGCGGGTAGCAGGCTAGTTAATGTTTTTGAGCCTGTTTCTTGGGAAAAGTGTTGTCAAATGGTAGTAACATTAGCTGCCTGTATAGAAACTGTTGTGGTGAGTGACATAAGCATGTCATGATACAACTCTGAGTATGCATGTGAGGGGATGGAGGGTCAGGCAGGGTCAGTCTTTCAGTGAGGCTGATAGAAATTTCTCTCTTACTTTCTGACTCTTTCTCTGTTTTCACTGCAAATTTTAGTCTCCTCTGATTGATGGGATTGCACTTTCCCCTCTTCCCTGAACATCTCCTCAAGAAAAGGAGATGAACCTATTCCTCTGCATCTTTCTTCAGCCCCATGTTCCCCCTAAAGCTTGCAGGGGCATTAGTTATTGCGTGTGCCCCAGAAGGAAGGGGTGGTGATATTGCCAAAAAAGCAAATGTGGTCAGAAGACACAAAGGGGAATTAACTGGGTGTACTGGGACTAGTTCTTGGAAGGACTTTAGGATTTGCCACCCGAATGCTGCTAGAAAAGCAGGGGGGGGAAAAAGTGGGAGGGTTTTTGCCTGGTTCCAAAGCCTGCAGGCTGGGGCAGGAGCAGCAAGTAGATGGGGCCCGAGCCAACAAATAGTATTCAGCAAAAGATCCAACAGATCTGATATGACGAGGTTGAGTTTTGCTAGAGCGGTTTTCGTGGAACAAACCTATTACTGTGCAAAAGCGGTACTGCGTACACAAGAGGTGCTCAGTAACATACATGCATATATACACCTTTCCCTTACAGTAGCTGCGTGTCTCCTGCTTCAGCTTTCGGATGCGCTGGCACCTCAGCAAGTGATAGACAGCCTCAGAAACTTGAGAGGATCTGGGGCGATACAGACCATCAAGGTAATGAGGCTACAACAGGTAATACGTGTGTTGAAACAAGAGCAGAGAGCTCGCACAGTCCTCTCCTTCGCTTCACAAAGGGATCCCTCTGTCTTTCTGAGATGTTCCACAGCTGCTGCCCTGCTGCTCTCTTGGGTTTGAGCTGCTTCTAGCTTTCTGCTTTCATGCTGATTCTGTCTTGTTCTGCCTCTACTGAATTCAACAGCTGTTCTCCTTGCGTGCTCTTCACCGTCATTGGTAACTTCATAGAATCATAGAATAGAATCATAGA
>NW_009220781.1:0-4800 GCF_000690835.1 Fulmarus glacialis | reverse complement strand
GTGGGGTCTGGGCAGCGGGTCTTGGTGCGAGGCTGCCGCCCCGTGGGGTTTGGGGGGCTCCACCGGCGGAGCTGCGGCCTCCCCAGGCCCCGCTGAGCGTCCCTGTGAGGATTTTCTCCCCAAAATGTTTTTATTTTCATGCAGGTCTTCTTAAGTAAAGCAAACCGTCTTGCTGTCTTACATTTTTCACCGGAAGTGGTAGTTAATGTAGTTAACCAAGTAATTTCTGCTCGTGTTTTGACGTAAGTGGGATTCTACTCCATCAAACTAGCGGTGCGTCAGCATTGAAACGTGTGGAAGTATTGTGTTGGTGCAGTAAACAGTATTTTTACGTTTAGTTAGAACTATTAGAAAAACGGCAAAAAGGTACTGCTTGCAAATAAGATGATCTGGTGATGCTTGTCCTGACTGAAAGGATTCCTTGGGCCCCGACTGCCCCCTCAGCCGGGGCTCTCGCAGTTCGAGTCCTGGTGGCCAGAGCTGCTTCAGAGCCCTCTGTGTCGCTGGGTCAGTAATGCTCATCAGCTGCAGCCTGCCAGGGAGGATGGGGACCTGCAAGGAGCTGTGCTGCAGGCGTTGCTAACTCCTGAGGAGCTCTTCTATTCTGAGTTTTCCTAGAGAAACAGCGATCCGTTTGAGCGTTGCTTAGGTGAGTTCCATGATGGAAGGAGTAGTTCTTTCTCTTGCTGAAGAACACTGAAAGTAGCCCAAATTCTTGCGTTTTCTGTAATTCACCTTCTTTTTCCGCACTACAGTATCTCACTCTTGTGGGGCTTAGTACTGTCTACCAACAGAACGGGAAGATTTGGCAAAAATGGCAGCGCTGAAGGCAGAGGTACAATCCAAAGGTACTGGTGGCCAAAAAACTCAACTTGCTTTGTTTAGAGGATGTGTGTAGCAAAGCATTGAATCAATATGTTTCTCTTAAAGATCGAAAATTATTGTTAGAAAAAAGAGCTATTTTTAGAAAGCCTTTTATGAATAGGTAGTGCTTTTTTGGCTTTGGCATTGGGAATTTTGTTTCTATTCAGTCTGAATTCTGTGATGGGGTGAGTGAAGCTAAATGAGGTGGATGCCTTTTGGAAGAAAAAGCAGAACAGAAGCAGATGGTGAGGGGGAGAAAATAAAAATAGGAAACATGAAGCAAATACATTGTTAGAGATGCTGTTTTTCTCTAGTGAAAATGCACCAGCTTATTGGTTTGATTACTCTGCTTGTTTGACTGTTCCTTTCAACTTTTTTTTTTTTATTTCATGTTTTGTGCATGAAAGTTTTTATTGCATGTTAGGTACTACACAGCATAATTTAGTTGCTTTTTAATATTAATTCTTTGCAGATATGTTGATAACTTAGATGAAAGACTGAAGAGATGAAGCTCATGTGAAAGAATTTAAATGTGATGAATCATCCTCAGCAGTCATCATAAACGTAAGAAATTCTACTTTTGTATTACTTAGTTTATATGGATCAAGATGCAATGAGAATGCAGGTCTTGCTAGACTTCTGTACAGCTAATTTTTCTTAAAATCTCTTAGAATATAGTAGTTCCTGTTTTGTATCATGAAGGCAGAAATGACTGGGAGCTCAATTTTGAAAATGAGCATGCTTTCTGAAAGTCTATACCTTAAACCTTTGTGTCAATCTATCTTTTATATACTGTTCTTAATAAATTGGGTTGTTCTGAAAGCATTAAGGATTTTAACGCAAGCAAAGACTCTTGCTGGAATGAATTGTGTGGTGATAAATCTTGTTTTCAACTTTATTCTTAGCTCTCTTTATTGCCATTGATTCTGTTTAGGTTAAGAAGGGAAACAAACTGGTTAAAGCTGATGATGAGAGAGTTGGTCTTTGGGGGGGCTAATTAATATCACTGCAGTGCTGTATTTTTTAATGGGGTATCAGTATTGCACTGGAACATGGAATATGGGAATATGTGACTTCATGGTAGTCTCATAAATCACTTTTTGGCTAGGAGTAACACTTTTGTAACAAATGGCTCAAAAAGCAAAGTGAAGAATCACTGCAGTGGGATATTATGAAGCCCAAAATATTAAGTGGGGTCTAAAAAGGATTCAGTTTATGGAGTATCCGTCTTTCCACGCCTGCTTAACGTAAAGGTTTGGATTCACTCTCTTGTCTTCAAAGTCCTTAAATCACTGATAACCGGAAACTGGGAGAATAAACCAGATAAAGGATCAAGCATCCCCATGCATTCTGGAAACGGGCTACTTAGCTAGATAAACTTGGTCTCTGCATGGGTTTTATTCTATTACATAGATAAATTACTACATGAAGAAGTTTGCATTAGCATTTCCAGGGAGCAGTTTCTCAATCCCGTCTCAGAAATACATATAAAACATGAAATAAATGGGGTATTTAAAAATATTGCTGGGTTTACTGATTGCTCTTGTAGCAATGCAGGATATTTCATATTGAAAGTTACATGCTTTAGGAGACAGTAGGCTTCATAAGTTTATAAGGTATGTTACTGCTATGCTTACATTTGGAAGCTAAATATGCAGGACCTCAAAGATAAGATGTTTGCTCTGGAAACTGAAGAAGCATAGTAAAATGTTTGTCAGCAGAAAGGTAATGGTATAGCCAAGATTTTCAGTGAGAAGTTCACGGTAAAAGGAGAGAGTGAGTTGAAGTAATGTAGCGGAGAGACTGCTAAGTACTATATAAACCTCTGAAATTCTTCCCTGCATGGCTGCAGCTGCAGTTCAGGAGGAGGCGGTGCGCTGCACCTGGTGCCCTCAGTTACATTTCTTTGCATTGCTGTGGAGGAAAATGATCCTTAACCTTTGCTGAGCCTGGGGTATTGACTTTGAAATTTCATTCCTAAGTTGCAGCTGCTGCTGCTTTATAACATACACTTCATTGTACTAGGAATGCATGTTTATTAAAGGACTTGTGTGAAACAGTTCGGGGCAAAATATTAACCTTACTGACATGGACATCCAAGTGGTAAAATCAACATTAATGTAAGTATTGGTGGGATTAAAAGCATTCCCTTGCTGTGTCTTGTCACACAGCCAGAATCAGCTGAAGCAGGAGAAATTAATACTGACTAGCACAGCTCCTTAATGAGAGGAACAGGAAAAAAAACACAAATATGGCAAGATACATTAACTTAAAAGTTTTGATTTTTTTTCTTATCTATTCATTCTTTATTGAGAACACAGACATGCACCTTTATTTTTAAATGCTGTTTTTAACTTTACAAGCATGCGTAACAGCAGTAGCTTGCTTAACTTACTAACTTAGCATAAAACATGAGTCACTGCTTTTGTTTCAAAATCACTTGGTAGGAGTAAATGTTGTGAGTACCCCCTTGCTTCTCCCAACAGCTTTGTGATTTCAAGATAAACAGGAACTTATAAGCACACAACAGCTTTTAGTGGTTAACGCAGTTCCATTATTTGGAATGTGAATCTACTTACACAGTCAGTAACTATCTTTGTGAAGGCAATCAGAAGAAGTAAGTATGAAAAGCCTCTTAAATAGTCATATTTACTTGGAAACAGTATGACAAGTATGTATTTTACAGAAATAATGGTGATAGAGGAGGAATTATCTCATTTTATATGAAAAGGGTAAAATACAAGGGATTATCTTTATATACATGTATCACTGAGAATTTGTGCTATTTTGAGAGAACCTATGATTATGCTACGATAATTATTTTAAAACTTACTTCTCTATTAACTCACGCACTAAAACGTCATGCAAATCTGCTCACATACTGTTGTTGTAAATGATAAAAGATAGTGAAATATATTTAAGGACGTGATGGCTTTTTTTCTTTGGTTCTTTATTTTCAAGTTATGTAAATGTTGGACAAAAAAAGCAAACAGAAGATTTTGTTTTGATCAAGTTATTCAGCTGATTCAGCAAATGCAAATCAATGTTTCTGTAAGCCTTCTACTAGTTCTTGAGCTAACTTGTTTGACTTGTTACTGTAAGTCTACCAAAACTGACAGTAGAAATAATAAAAAATAAATTGGCAGGTCTTATTGTCCCTCTTGTTGTTTAGATGAAATTATCCATAAATGTCACTAGCTAACTTGGTCTGTCCTTCTAGTCATTTATTTTAAAATGCAGTATATGTAAGCAAAAGTGCATGGAAATGCTAAGAAACTGGTAGAACGCGTACTGTGTACAGTGTGGTCGTTACAATCCATCATGACAACATGGATTCCAAGCTTATGTTTCATTTTTTTCCTTGTGTCACTTACTTAATATTTCCAACAGGTGAGTCAAATTTCAAACACTTTCTGCTCTTCAGAGGAAGATTCTAGTTTTGTCTCTGAATCTGGCCATTCAGAAGGTAAAATACTACTACTACTACAGTATTTTTGCAGTTCATACTGGGAATTGTTGCTCGGAAAAACAGTGTATTTTTTATTGTTTGTATCACATTTACTGAAGTTTGTTATTAAATGAATATTAAAATATATACTGTGTTACCTGCTTCCTCTCAGTTCAGTAACTTGCCGATACCAGTTTTTACCTCAGATCCTTGATGTTCTTTCAGTAGATGTGACTGTAGTCAACTGCACTTTTTAACGTTTAAAAACGCCTTCTAACCAGTTTCCTTAAAACTGGTACTTGATATTTGCCAACAACCTCGTGGCACGCGAAGAGAAGGTTGGTGAAAGGAGCCCTTGTCTCGCGTGGGGCAGGACGAGGCTCTGGGACGGGCGGGTGCCGTTCTGAGGCACCCGGGGCAAAGCCCGCGCGGGGCGGGCCGTGCAGACCAACCCAATTCCCTCGCCATCGTCAGCTGGAGGCGGACGC
>NW_009220780.1:42511-65396 GCF_000690835.1 Fulmarus glacialis | reverse complement strand
CTTGTTGAACCTCATGCAGTTGGCCTCGATAGCTATAGAAAATCATGCTATTTCATTAAATTCCTCACTTTAATTAGCCACCTGGGTACCTTGGCCAAAAAGTTAATAATGTCAGCCAAAAATAAGTGTTACATGCTTAGTATAGCCTTTATTCTATTTCATAAAGACTTTTTTTTTTTTACTTAAAATATCCAAAAAATGCGGACATGCAAAATACTCCCAAGAGCAAAATCTGTAACATTTTCTAAAGGAATATGTCTCTGTAGTAATTTTCATCACATTAAACAGCATTACAATGGGATCAGCTGTCTGCAAGTCAATCAAAAAATTCTCCAGTATGCTAGGAACCTGTACTCCTCAACAAATTTTAAAAAAAAAAAAATAGAGTGCAACAAACTTACCAAAGAATGTTTTCAGGAAAATAAAAATATTTTATGAAATACAACAATTTAGTCAAAACAAGTAATTTCTATAAAATAAGAAAGTCTCAAAAATACATTTTAAAATTTAATCCAGTACACATATTTTAAATAATCAAACATCTTCACCTAGTGGTCTAGGCATGCGCTGGGTAGAATATTACCAACATCATTACTTGAAAAAAAAAATTTTTAACAGATCCTCTCTTTCTCCTTTATAAATAGTCCACACCTTTACAAACAATTCACGTATGTGAGCAATAAAATGAATCGTAACATTTTACTAGGCACTCTGGATCTCAGTGGCTAATCATGCAGAAGACCTGATCCTGTAAATCCTGCCCATGCGAATGTCCATTCTGAACTACATTACTTCAGTAAAACTCAGTAAAAATATTTCCAACAGTTCAGTTCTCACTGTCTTAAAAATGACAGTATGCATAGGTTCTCATTTGATTTATTGAGTCAAGACTAAAACAACAGCATAAGGGCAATTCTTTAAAATTCAGATCCAACTCCACTGAAATCTGTAAGATAGAATTTCCATTAAGATATGAGAAAAGTTAAGTATTGTTTCTGGCATTTTCCTGGAATACAAATGTATTTGTACCAATTTATAAACCTGAAAAACAAAGATGGGTTAGACTCTAGCAAACTGTAAACATCACAAGAGACGTTAAGAGGGTTACTGACAGACACATTCCTGACACAAATATGCGAGGACACTGTTTATTCAATTACAACCCATAGATGGATTGGTCTGGGGAAAACAGGTATTATCATGATAAGAAAACCTATATCCATGACAAGCTGAAATTTTGATATGACAAAGAAAACATAAGATACCTCAAATAACCATTATTTTTCTAAAAGAAAGCCCTCATGCTTGACTGCTGAATTTATTTAATAAGTTAGACTCTAGTCACCCTAAGATTTATGATATGCTAATAAAAAACTAAGTAGTATCTTCCTGTGCTGTCATTTGCATTTACAAAAACTTTCAGGTTGGGATTTTTTTTAATCCAGATTCTATAACCAAAAGCACTATCAGTATCCAAAATGTGTTTTAAAATTTGGGGGGTTTCCTTATTCTTAATTTTCTTATTTTCTTTTTGTTAACTAATACAATTGTCATCATGATAAAAAACCAAAGAATACCTTAAATGCAAAAACAAAAGCAATCATGCCAACCATTAAGAACTTAATTAGTTTGACACAGCCAGCATGTCCAACAGAGCTGACTTTCGAAATAACTTTTATTGTTTCTCCCTTAATGGCAAAAAATTATATTGGGACTGATCCTTTTTTTAATGATGTAGATGATGCTCAGAAGCTAGACTGCTTGTACGTTCCAGGACAAATCATTCATCTAAATTTATGCCCTGATATAAAATAGCAGAGACTAATGATCATAACCACAGGGAGAAAACAGATTAAAATTTATTAACATATAAAATAATAACATTTTATTTCATAAGCATTTTGCCTTTTTCCTTGTAAAATGAAATCTACTGACGGCAAAACTGCAAAGCCAGCTCACCATTGTACACAATGATTTTCTTCTGTGAGATCCACTGACTAGCAAACATGTCACATTACAGCAACACAGAATGCTACTATTTATTGCTAGTGTGTTTGTTAATAGCGAGGAAAGAATTAGTATGTCCAAAGCTGCAAAGAAGAAGAATATTCCTTGCTGAAGTAAGGTGTGTCACAACTGCACTACCAAAAAGCAAAAAGAGAAAAACAAAGGTACAAAGCAGCTGTCTGGTTCTCCCAATAGGGAATCTTCAAAACACAGAAAAATGTATATATGTTGCAGGGCTAAATGCATCAGTGTGAACTGTTTCAGTGATGCCCTACTAAAACTCATCCACAACCCACACCAAGTGCATATTCACCACTGATACAATATACTCCACCCACAAAACAAGCAACATATGTAGAATGGAGCCTAAGAACGTCCCAAAGCTATAATCAAGCAATTTACCACTTCTAATATGTTACCCCCTCCAGAGTAATTATTTTATTTGGGGTTTGTCTCTTTGGTTATTCCGACAGTCTGATGACTAAACTGCTATGAATATCTGTTACTTTGATAAAAACGGTGCCAAAACTTGTAATACTTTCTCTGCACAGCATCTTTATTCCATTTGATAACACTATACAATGCACCCGAATTCTGAGAATATAAGTGGCCAGATAATTGTCTGCCTTAAGGAGGACATGGCTCATACTGATTCATCTGGAACTAAAGTATAACATTGGCATAAATCAGCTCCATTCTCTATTTCAAAGCTATTACACCATTTTAAAAAATAACATTTCTTCTGCTGCTTTTGAATTTGGGTGTCTTTCTGCTTTTAATGTGAAAATTTGACAGACCAACATAAAAAGCTTAGAGATTAATACATACCACTACATAGGCACATATGAGTAAAGTGTTTTGAATGAAGGCTTCCTAAGGGGAGGGGGTGGGGCTGGGGGGGGAATCATTCCTCGATTTTTTTTTCCATGTCTGTTATCATCAAGGCCGCATTTTGGAGGAATACTTCATCCCCAAATCCCAAGGGATTCCTTTCTTTGAATGTCTGACTAACCCATTACCGTCCTATAGAAAAAAATCCTGTCTCACCTTTGCCCTTCTTGCCCTCACTATTCCAAAGCAGAAAATCTAGCAGATCTTATTCCCTCTCTTTTCCTTTTCTCGATAGAAGAACTAGATTTTACCCTATCTACTTCCCACTGAAAAGGAGCAGGGCCAAGATTTCAACTGCATGAACTAATTGCCTTTATAATTGTTTAAACTCCTAAACTGTGTAACGACATAACCTACCACGCTACGTCTGACCCTGTGATACAATTTCACTTTTACAGTGGTGCTATCTGATCTTGTAACTGAAAAAAACATCCATTCTACAGTGACATAAATGGGTGTAGCTCAGTCTCCTTAGCATGTCTATTATAAAATCGGATGAGAAGGCAAGTTTGAGTGGATGTCTTCCGGAGAGACAGGAAAACGCTGTCACTCTGGGGCTGGACTGCCCCTGCGGCCAGGAAGGCTGACAGGGGACATTAAGACCTTCCCTTATGAAATAAGGTTGTGACAACTGAGTAAACATTTGTTGCCTTTTGGACAAGAGAACTTGGAGGAAGGTAATACTCTGGTTAACTTTGGCCAAACTGACTTTATCTTTCGGTAATAAAGGCCAATATTCTGCTATATACCTCAGAGAATATTATCACAAGAAGTTAATATTGTCATCTCTTACTGAAGAAGAATGCTTGGTCTTCTTTTTGCCATTCACCTGAAGCTGAGACTACGGCAAATTCCATGTCACAGTTCATACTCCATCTACTCCCCAGGAAAACTGAGAAGCACCCTGTGTTCTCTCTATGTTGATATAAAGGACTGGAATCAAAATGACCAGCGCAAACAATGGACAAAAAAAATCATCCAAACCAAACAATAATTTTAAAATCTCCAAAGAATTTGATTCCTACATCCCTAATTCTTCAGTTGAATGCAAAAATGCTGTAATGCCTGGAGTTACCAGTTAAGATAAATGAATTTTAGTATATTCAATGTTTTCATTACATTCCCAGCTCCTGTTACCAATGGATTACATATTTCAGTTTCAATTAAAGGAGCAAGCTTGTAGCCCACACAGATCTATAGGTCTCAAAATACACAAGGTGATTCTATTACTGGATTTAAAAAAAAAAAAAAAAAAAAGACCACAAATTCAAATAATCCTTTTTTTCTTCTTCTTCTGCCCCACCTCCCCTTTAAATCTCATTATTTCAAATGTCTGAAGCCTGGTTTAAGATTTATTAATATTATGACAGTGCTTCCGTGTGCAACTATTTTGCCTCCAAATGCACCACAAAAAAATATTGTTGCCTTGAGAGAACCAACAGCTCTGCCTGGTAGAAATAAAGCAAGTGTCACAGAAATCACTGAAACATTTCTCACCTCAAAGACAAAAATGTGGGAGAAAGGGTTTACCTAATACATAATCTGGGAAGTTTTCCAAAATCTTTGTTTAAGAAGTGTTTAGTCTGACACAGTTCCCTCCAAAGCCCTAGAGAGATGCTAGAAATATCTACATGAGGATAATGCATGAATGAAAAAGACCTACAAAAATCCTGTTCCAAACTATGGTTCATATCACTTTGTTTCCACATATCTGCACTGCAACCACTGAAACTCCAATACAGTGCATTGCACTACTGTCTTTCTCAGCACATTCTTACTGGATGACACTTTTTATGAACATGTGTGAAATCTATACCAGAAGACTCATCTGTCACACATCTCTCTTGTACACCAAGGATTCTTCTGCATTTTCTTCTGATGTTCTTCTTTAAAAAAAAAAAAAAAAAAATACTGCTGATGACAGGACGCTAGATGAGAAGGATATTTGATCTAATTTAATATGGCAATTGCTTGCTCAGCTCTTTTATTAATTGATACCATTAGCGATAACTGTAACCAGTAACTGGAAATAGTTTGTTGTCTGATATTTGCAACCAAGGATTTGCTTGCTGCTGCTGCTGCTTCATCAGGTCCTTTCCAGCTGTTGTCTAGGTAAGCTTTTTTCTTTTTTTTTTCCCTTTAAAAAAAAAAAACCAAACAACCACCACAAAAAACCCCCACCACAAACAAACAAACAAAAACAACAAAAAACCCCCACCAACTCTTGACTCTGTCCAATTATTCTCTGCATCCAACTGCTCCACAGTATGTCCAGCTTAGCCTGACAGCAATCAGGATCAAACCTCCTCTGCTACATTTCATGTTTCATTGCCATTTCCTTCTGAACCACATCTTTCAACTACAACTCCTGGCTCAGCCTAGCAGTTCTCAGGATCAATCCAGCCATTATCATTCAATACATAAATCAAACTTTCCATGCTTTTGCAGTAACCTCTCTAGACCTCCAAATAAATCAGGTACACTTTGTACGATTTCTTGTTTTGACATACTAACTTCCCCGTATTATAAATTCAGATCAGAGCATTTCAATCCAGTCACAATCACGTTGTCCCGGCATATTGCTCCTGCATTATGGAAGCAAACAATGCAAGTGATTCCACAAACAGCCCAATTCCTAAATTTAGTTCCCCTGTCTCTTTTCAGTCACAGCTTTTTGAGGGTAAGCTGTGCTATCTCACAATGATTCTTCACACACACACCCCTCCACTGTACACAGGGAATCCTGACAGCACTGTATCCAGACAGTCACCAAGCTCCCCAGAGGAGTGCTGTATGGCTACTTTATTCACACATTCTAAAGGTAAATAAATATGCTCTATGGATCTTCCCCCTAGGGAAAACTAGTGGAAGCATCAGGCCTAGAAAAGCATAAGAAATATTGCTCTGTCTTGAAATTAGTAACCGTGAAATGGAAAGAGTAACAGTTCCTTATGTTTTCTCTTCAGAGAATTGTGATGTCAAGTCCAACCTAGTCCAAAGTGAACATTTTTCCTTCAGAGATGTAGAGCTCCTTTCTCCTCATATCCAGTTTATGCTGCATATCCATTTACTTCCACAGAGTATTTACACTCCAAATCAAAACCAAAAAAACCCCACATCACTGAGAAATTACAAAATATCCTTCCTTATTTAAATAATCAATTTCTAGTTGTCTCAGAAATTATTACTTTAACCTCTGCATGCCTTTAAGCAAACTGAAAGGACAAAGTATAGAACTGAGCAGACAGGTTCAGGAGCGAGAGGGATAAAAATGAACAACAATGCATTATCCTGTCCCAGGGACCCGTTTGTATCTTTTTATTGTTTATCGCTATGATTTCTGCTTATTTTGCAATTTTTTTTTTTTTTAAGAAAGCAGAATTCCAAGGAAATAAACTTTTACTTTACTACTTCTTAAATAAAATTAAATGTAAATGTATACAAATTCAAAATCACACAGGTAATCAGATAAATCTAAATAACCTCTTCTCAAATCCTCATCTCTTTCAAAAGATGTTAAAATGTTCACAATGTTAAAATGTTGACTCTGTATATGTAGCAAACAAACTAAAACAGAAAGACATGACAACAATCTGCCTGTTATCCAATGTGACAACTATTTTTCTCACTCAGAATAACCAGACTCTCAGATGAGTAATGTATATCACAGATTCTCTCAGTTTTCATTAGTACACTATCTCAATTTCTCCAGGGAAATTATCTTTGAACAACATATCGCTCTGCCCTTGGAACCATCAAACTGACATTTGACAAAACTGTGGAAGGCTTGTGAGTTAAATTTAAAACTCCGTTAAACCTTGCCTTATACCTCTCATTGAGCTCTAGCCTCCCATGGAAACAATTAGGAAGGCCAACATCAGAGGCTGGTGGGAAAATTTCTAGCACTGGTCAGTATATTATACACAGAAAAAATATCCATCTCCTCTTTATCTGCAGGCAGAAAGTTTGGGGAGTATATAACCTGCTGTAACCTAAATGAAAAAAAAAAACGTTACTGTACTGATTCTTGTGCTCAGAACATTTTTTATTGCATAGGTAGATGCACCTGGGGGGGTTATGCAATGTATTTGATTTTCTTGTTTGCCATCACTATCAATAGCCCGTCATGTTGTAAACAGATGCAGCATTGTTCTAATCATTCTAATCCCATATAAATACAGATTAATAAAATGACCAGTAAGGACATATTGATTAGCAGAAATTAAAGAAATTAATAGATCTGTTTCTTAAATTAAGTTGTGACCTTAATGATGATTCAAGCTGTGAAAACTTAACACTTCACTGACATCCCACAATAAACTCTAATCATACGCTACAACTTATCTAGAACTCTAGGGATGAAAGTCGGCAGGGTTATGAGGACAGTTTGCTTCAGCAAGGTCAGCTGTTTTTTTAGGTCAATAAAACATAACAGAAATTGCACCTCCAACTGCTGAATAAATGTTTCTGCATACCAATCATTGAATTCCAGTGAAATCAACCGTAATGACAACCGCATAGCATAATACCTTTCTTTAAGCTCTCTCTGACTAGAGAGAGTTTCAATCAATGTTGAGTGTGTTCTGATAGAAATGTCAGAGTGGTCACATTCAGACAATAATTTCATCATAGCCAACTCCAGAGTAAATGCGTTTAATTAATTTCTGGAAGAAAGAAAGATTCTGAAAATAAATTGCTTAAGTATTTTTATAATTCAGGTGTAATAACTATCCATTCAAGCACATTAAAATGTGCTTGTATTAGATAGACAATAAAAAGAAAGTGTTCATCTGATTCATTACTGCAATCAATAAGCCTCACATTTCAGAAACAGAATTTTCCAGCTGGAAAGTAACTTGAGATTGTGATGTGCATTAAAGCACATCAGAAAAAAAAAACCTCTTGTCTTGTCAATCTTTTCATAATGAGCCATCTTTTGCCATATAGTTCGAAGGCATCCACCTCAGAAACTTCTCTGAAATGTGAACTGTGCTTGGTTTTGAGACTAAGTTGCCAAAACTCTCCCAAACTGGCAAGCTCTGCTACCATATGAATAGAGAACAATGCTGTGCAAAAAGCATACACTGACTTAAAAATTCTGAAAACTTCAGATCTGAACACATTATAAAGGCAGATTGGACATTTGCCATGATTCTAGTCAAATGTACCGCATGGCAACCTGATACCTGGAACCATATCTGTAAATGCCAAACTTTGGTAGCCGAAATCCACCTGGAAAGTCTTTGCAGTATACACCCTCCTTTATACTCCAGTCCGATTGATCTATGAAGAAGTAAACACTTTCTACATTGATAATGATTAAAAACCCGGTCTGTTTTCCTGCCTAAAGCAAAGCTCCTTCAGTACAGGAAACAAAACTTTATGCAAGTTTCAATCACCAATTTCAGAAATTGAAAAATAAGGGATGAGCTTTAGAGTATAGAACTGTCTTAAATACCTGTCACAGGAAAAAGAAAAAAAAAAAGCCACACTCTGAAATGAACGGGGAAAGGAAGAAGCAGATTAATCTGTAGTCCAAACCATACAAAGTTACTAGTTTCTAAAATACCAAGTAGATGTTTTAAGACTTCGCTAAGTTACACTTTACAGCCATTCATAAACATGAGAAAGAAAAATTAACATGAAGGTCTACTAAGAGAAAAAAACGTTTACTAGATCACTTTTTACTTTCAACAAGCATCACAAAAATGTAATAATACTTAATAAGATGATAAGATTACTCAAAAACAGTGCACAAGCACGAACACTAGCTAAATTAATCTAAAATCTGGAAGAAAGAAAAACATGAATCTGACTAGATGATACTATATACAAACACAGAATATAAAACATACACATACATACACCTCCCTCGCAATTATGTGCTGGTCCAGAATCTGGCCAGCACAAACAGCTAAAAGTTTCTGAACCAGAAGCTGAACCACTCCAACTCATCCTAATATGTTTGCAATAACAGTAAAAGGGATGATAGTAAAGTATTAAGAATAAGTGTCTGATCTTAGGTATAAATCTCTCTGTATACTATCGATATTGTTCAATCCATTACCTAGTGGGTTAGGTTGTCTACCAAAAAGTTATTCCCAATGTTGAACTCCCTAAATAAAGAAAATAAAAGTAAAACTGAAAGAAGAAAAAAATCTTCACACCAAACAACATATGAATGGAATATGTTGTTAATAAACATTTTTTTCTTACAGAGTTTTGACAAAAGCATTCATTTACTGTAAAGTTTCTGATCTAGAAATGGAACGACCAAAAACTTCACAATAGGGACAAGCATAATAAAAACAAAAAACAAAAAAAACCACAAACAGAATTTATTAATATAGAATCAAAATGGCCAAATAAATGAAGCATCAATGAAAACCTTCATTGCGGAAGGAGCATTTAAGTAGGAGAGCAGAAAATACTGACCTGGAAGTCAAGCTGGTTGGAGTAGGGATGAAAGCAGCAGTTTGGAGAAAAACAGATAGGGAGAAAGACAGCAAAAGAGAATAAAGGGAGGAACACATTAGTTCTTTAAAAATATAACAAGCAGATGTTATATCAGCAGATTTTATTCAAAAAAAGAAAAGGGAAGGGAAAGCAAGAAGTAAAATAAAACTTCTGTAGCAGTATATCCTTGCTGCGCACTGAAAAAAACAAAAATTTTAAAGTAAAATGGCATCTTGTTATTTGTGGAAAGCCATCCATATTTATAATCTTCCAAATGTATACACACACCAAATGGAACAAATACATTAGGTGGATATTGGTAGTGTCCACTGCCACACCAATGTCTCATCATATACCACGAAGTCTTCTTTTGAAACCGACATAGGTTTGGTGACCCACATTCATCAAGTCTTCCCATGCAAGCTAAAACAGCTAAACAATTTGGCAGCTTGTTCAAAGATACCATTTAGAAGTTCACAAAGCACTGTACCTAATAATCAAAGACAGAGATTTGCCCCCCCTGCCGAAACACAGCCCCTTCTAACGCTGACAGCAATTTTTTTCTTCAGTCTGAAGAATAAGGTTAATACTTCATCACTGAAAATACTCTGATGCTTGATAACGTATTTGTTAAAAAATACCTAACATGCCCTTTCAATTAAGTAAGACAAAAAAAAAATCCCTGCTTGACACGCAGCTAGACTAATCCTTAAAGTTGTCACTGGTGCACAGTTTTTCATCACTTATGAAAGAGAAATTTTTTAAAAGCCACAAAAATACTTTTTTTGAACACAGTTATTCCATATTGTATTGTCATTTATGCAATGAATTGTCAGTGCTTTGTGGACGTATTTTCATCAGAATTCAAATCCAAATCAATTCAGAATGAATTAATTGTAGTCTGAACACCCCAAGAGCTTAAATGCGCTCTTAATAGTGTTATTACCCAAAACTTACCACTGTATATGAGAAGTGGATAACAAAAAAACAAACTTCTTGTTTAAAAACAAACTGGTTTTGTCTCATATACTCATAGTATAGTATTTTTAAATGAACTTTCATACCGTTGTAAGCTTTGCTGAGAAGCTACACTCAAATCAAGCAAATGACCAACCATCTAATATAACACTGGAGAAAAGCAGATCTACACTATGTTCTCATCGCTTTGTTTCTCTTTTCAGTCTAAATTCATTGATGGCTAATTTATATCCATTGTATTATGTGCCAAAACTCTTTTACTGAAATCACTCTTCTTTCACCGCAGTGCTTACCCATTCACATATTTATAGAGAACCAGCATCCCTACCAACCCTTTGTTTTGCCAGAGAAACAAACCACTGTTGTTTAGACTCCTCCTGTGACATGAGCACTCCATTCCTTTAATTATCCTACCAGCCCCCTCTGCACCTGTTTCCAGTTTTAATTCAACCTTCTCGAATATGACTGATGAGAAGTATATAGCAGTGCTCCACATGGAGTCTTGCTAGCGCTTGATGACGTTAATACCTTCCTATCGTTACTGCAGACATTTATTCTGACATATCAGGATTCACACCTCATAATTTAGATGTCTGCTTCGTTATTTAGATGGCTCAAAATGACACTGCCATAAGCAAATTCACCCAATCTTTCTCCTCCTAAACTGTACCAAGGATTATCCTTAGCTTACAGCAGGCAGTCTTACAGGTCCTAACTTCACAATCATGCATTTTGTACTATTGTATTTCACTTAATTTCATGATTCAAACTCCCTGGCATATTTCATAAATATACTTTTCATTCTAACCAACACCATTAATAAAAGCATTAAACAATATACTCCTTCCATCCTGACAGTTCCATTTCAGCTACAGTTACCGCTCTTTGGCTAGGCCCTTCACATTAAAATTTAAGCCGATCACTCTCTTACCCAGTTTTATTTACATTATCAAAAAAAACCCCAAACAAACAAATAACAACAAAAAAAACCCCAACAAACAAAAAAAACCAACCACGCCATATTTCCTTCATCAAGAAAACCAAAGAAAAACATCAAGCTAAGTTTACCGAAAGTACATTATGCTGGGATACATTGCATTTAATTTTAACCTGTTCTCATTATAAAGATATAAATCATGAAAGATGTAATAAAAGTTATCAAACAGCTTTAGTATAGGAGGAGGAATTGGTTCTCCTATGTAGTAATATGAAGTTACGAAATAGAAAATTAATACATATGGAGTAATTTAAGAAACAGACCAACATGGTTTTATATATGAGGAATAGCATCAACCATAAATCTTAAGTGATGTAACTCAGAAGCGTGGTAGTTTCTGAGGCAAGAAAATCACGTTAAAACTAAAAGAATTACCATTCATATGAAATCTTGTTCAGGACTATTAATAATGTCCATCTGCCAAATAGCATACACTTAAAAATTTAATTGCCCATATCCTGAAGCAGATATTTCCACCCTTGAGTATCTGACACTTTCTGTGTCAATACTTTCTGACAAATAGTAGAACATTAGTATTCATCATCTTGTTTTAATTCTTGTTTGAATTTGTGAATAACTTCATTACAAACGTTTTTACTTTTCTAACTGATTTATACAAGTACATTTCATTACACTGATGAATTTATATGTGAATATAACAAATATTGTGAAGATACCATAGCTTGCAATACTCTAGATTATAACTCTCTCAGAAATTTATGTTTACAAATTTTGAGAATTTATGTTCTTGCAATTATCTTGCAATGTAAAGATGTTGGCATAGCAGTGAACATGGATCCCAGCAAGCTATTAACCAACAAATACATTTCAAAAGAGCATTATTTTCCTACAAAACCCCAGAGATGCCCTTGCATCTGAAGTTAGGGGAAATGTTGAAGATATGCTGTTTCTAAGCAAGAAAGAAAACAAAGAGGAAAAGTAAGGACAGAAAATAGCAACACAGAGCACATTATATGAATTACAAAACAGCAGGATAAGAAGGAAAGAACATTTTCAAATATGCTTCTGTTAAAGTTGTAGTCATTTTCACGATGCTTTATTCCCATAAAGTGGGTAAACTGAACTTTGGCTCCACCTCTTCCCTTCAATAATGAGCCAATCAAGTAGTCATTACAAGCAGAAAAAGTAGTAGCACTTCATAAAATGTTACAGCAATTTACACTCTACGTAACCCCCTAGAAAGGGGAATTTCAACATCAAAGTTCCCTCTCTAGGGACACAAACAGGTGGCACAGTTATATACAGTTTAGATCTTTAGGCTAATGTTTTTAGAAAATAAGGAAGAGGGAGAGAAAATAAATTAAATTTTAGAGAAACCTAAGGTGAGCCTGATTAGTAAGAAGGGTTAGATAGCCACTCTCTAAAAATATTTCCCTATTACACTTTTATATTGCTGGCAGATTGCTAGCCTTACTGTACTAATCAAAAATTTATGCCTGTGCTTATGCATGGTGGAAAGGAGCTTTAAGAATCCATTACCAAGTAGAGGAAGCAACTTCTGTTGATGAAATCAATAATAGATAATTTTTACGTAAATCCTTTTTTTTCCCCTAGTTTACAATAATTAACTTATATATACTGTGTGTATAGGAATTTGGAATTAATCTTGAAAGCTGTATGTAAGTTAAATCAAGTGAGAAACTGCATTAAAGTTAATAGAATTCACAAACAAATCTTAGATCATTATGACTCCCAACAATTGCAACATACTACTGTCCTTAGCTGGTCATGCCACAGATATCTTATTGTAAGCATTACAGAAGCACTTAAAGGTTCATAGCAAAGCTTAACTACTTCATCACATTCAAAGTACAGTATATCCTGTTCAAAAAGTCTGTGCTTACTCAGTGGTACCAAATTATTTTCTGAAAAGTTATTTCAGGATCAACACCCTTATCAACAATAACAGACTGGAAACTGGTGTCCCAAAATTTCACTGATAAAAGTGCATCGAATTTTCAAAAAAAAAATACAAACATAGAAAATTCTGTCCATTACATAACCCACTACAGGGTTTTCAGACAATAAGAAGAGGTTGTATGCTGACAAGGCTGTAGTAATATCTCTGCATCCCTTGGTTCCTTGTTTCTTTGTAATCATTGTTTTGTAATCAATAATTCTCAATTTAATTCAAATAAATCTACTGACCTATATCAATTCTTCAGCTCTTTTTTATATAAAATATTTAAATCAAATTAACATTTACTAAAAATTTTAGATCACAAGCTTCACTACTTCATCACATTCATCTTTTAATCTTAATTGTCATTTTAATATTCAACCATTCAACATGTACGTGATTGCTACTTAATGAATCTCTTTAAATTATCCTCTTGAACAAAAGTTCAGCATGCCTACTATTGCGTCTAGTGTCACACAATAATTCAGTAGGTTTTATAGCCCAACGAGGATATCAGTTACTGTTTCTGTAAAAACTATACAGTCAGTTTCCACCAGTTTGGTCACACCTGGAGTCACTATATTACAAGCCTAGGTCTGTAATTACCCCTACAGTACCTGCACCGATGGGTGGAATAGGCAGCGCTTCCTTGACCACACAAATTCACTAATCGTGTTATCTTTTTCCAATATGCTGCCTTCGGATTTTGGAAAGTTTAGGCAGAACTCAGAGTCATGGTGCACAAAGTGACCACTCTTCATTACTAGCTTCCTCTGGTATCTACTTTACACATTGAAATCGGTGCAAATACTAGAGTATTCTAAAATTCTGATGTGGTGAGAGAGGTAACTGCTAATTAAAGCTGTCCTCATGTAAACACTCAGTTCTATTTTGAGTACAAATCTTTTTTTTTCACTTTAAATTTGAGGTCTCGGTTTTCATGACACTTTGATTGATAACTATATACCATTCATCATTATTAAACCTTTGCCAAATGTCTGCAGAGAAAGATAAGTTTTGGCAACAGATAACTGTGAAGGTTCATCAGTAAAAGATGCTCTACACATCTTCCTTTCCAAGCTGGCTGTTTTCGTCCCCCTAAGGTAACCAAGATTTCCCGCAGATCTTCCCCTCTTTCATGGTAATTCTCCCTAACGGGACAGAGCAGTGCTATGTCTTGACTGGAACTATAGCAATAATCACAACAATGAGATCCCTTAAACTTCTCTTTTGGAACCATGAAGCACTTTTCTTCTGACTTGATCACTAGAAAATTATATAAAATATTTGAAAATATAATATTCCTTCTTTCATTTACCTAAGAGCGGCTAAGTACAGGAAAGGAACAAAGAAATCCGATCCACTTATAAATCAGATAAATTGCAGCATACCATACGGGAGAAGGTTCCAAGAATCATTAATTACGAAGGGCATGAGAAAAATGGATCCCAAAACCCTCCTGTCTCCATCAAGGAAAGACTGCACAACGTTCCCATAAATAAGACAAAAGCTGCCTGGGCAACATCAGAAAATATTCATTTGAAGCAGACAAAGACTACAGAAACACTGAGAAACAGTTACAACTATTATTAAATAGTCATGAGACTGGTTAGAAATACTTACCAATACTTTTCAGGATCTCTGAGAACTAGTGATGTTGTTCACACTGAAGAAACATGTGCGGGGACAGTTTTGATTTACCAGTTACTAGAAAGACAGGATTGTTCCCCAACAAGGTTTTCTGGGAGGGTTGTTGTCACTGTAAATTGCATATGGCTTTTCCCATATGTGCTCCTTTCATGGAGACTACTAAGAAAGTGGAAACCTTAAATTGTTCCAAAGTCAGCAGACAGGAGAGGCAGTTCTCAGGTAGCCATATTTTTTTTCATTTCTGATTCAATTTTACAAGACATAACAAATATTCTGTTAAAAAACATATTCTACTATTAACTTCTCTGCTCTGCAATGAAGATCAAGTAAATAAAAATGCCACTCAATGTAAGACAAATAATACAAGAATTACCTTTCTAACTCAGCAATTTTCTTATCTTTGTCATTCTTCTCATTCTCTACTTCCTTGAGTATTTCTAGAAGTCTGTCAACCTCAGCCTGAGCTTTGCCACATTCTTCTCTATAGTACGATGCCTCTTTGTCAAGCTGTTTCATTCTGTCTGCAAATTCTGGATTCATCCGTGCCTCCTCTTCAGCCTCATGAGCCTTCAGAATCAATATTTAAAAAAAAATAAGGATGACAACAATTTATATAGCTTTAAGAGCTTTACTTCTTCAGTCTCGTAGTTCATATTTTCATTAAAAAGGATTATGGGTATTTATGTCCGATGACAATATTTTCTACAGAAGCATTATCAAAAGGAATGAAAATATCTTCATAGTCAAATGCTATCATATTGAAGGGGGAGGGGATTTATTAAGGTTTTTTACGTATTAAAGTGACCATATTTTCAGGGTGTTTTTTAAATTAAAAAAATCACGTTGTAATTAATTTAATTCACATTAAGCTTTTAAAGCGTTTCAAATATATAGAGAACTTCTTAATAAATCATATTCTCTTTCCCCGTATATATATACACACACTTTGTCCATGTATATATATACACACACAGATACATATATACATATTGTAATCTGTATCACCAGATGTTTCAAATGCAGTTTGATACAAAGAATTTAAAAGGAAGAAATTGTTTTTATGCAGTGCTGTTTTTAAAAGACAAACCAATAAACTAAAAAGTTGCTTTCAGCAGACATTTTATCCAATAATCCTTTTTCTCTTATTGTTAATACTTAACCTGAAACATCAGAAGAACAAGCCCATTGGTGAAAACAGCACAAACCTGGCAAACACATGCATGGATGGGTGGCAGTTTCACAGACAAGAAAGAACGCAATGAATACAACAACAACAGCGCAGAGCCCAATCCTACTCCCATCAAACCTAATGGCAAAAACCCAATTAACTTCAATGGGAGCATGATCTGGCATCAAGTGCTTTAAACTGTTGGCTGGAATAATCACAGACAGATGGAAACAACAATGCACTGCAATGCTTAGCCTACCCCTTGCTTCCCATTATTCCTAATTGGCATCTTGAAAGAGCAGGCAAGGAAAAAACAAGTAGTTTAAGGCAGTGCACATTAAACATAGAAAATTCAGATAACATTCTCTTAACATACGGGAATTTTACAGAAATTCAGGGTATTTAGAACTGAAGGTCCTCCAACTATCTTATTACTCAAAGAAGACGTGGACTTACTTATCCTTCTTAATTTCAGGGAACAGACAATGCAAGCAAGCAATGAAAGAAATGCAGATCAAAATGAAACATGCGGGTTTTGGAAAGAATTAATATAAACTACAGATACTAGAAGGTTCATATTCTTTGCAATGGTGAAAATTTTCTGTATAAATAAAGAACAAGTCTGGGTTTAGTATAAATACAACAATTAAAAATTGAAATTACTAGGGAAGAAACTTGGGGGGTTTGCATGTAACATATCATTTAAGCATGAGGATAATAAGAAAAAAGGTAGTAGATTTTAAGTGTTATTTATCCTACTGTGAGATTTTTATTCAAAAGAAATATTTGGTTACCAAAATAAGCCAAGGGAATGACAGGAGAAGCCTACTAAGCCTACTGGCCTTGCTCTTCAAATTCTCTATTTTGGACAATAATACATGCTCCAGCCCTGAATTCTATGCAGATACAGGACTTTCATTTCAAGGTAACATCCAAAGAGTATCTTGATTTTACTGTTTGGGTGAGATGTTAGCAACAGATTCCTTTTCATCCTCGTAAATCTTCCTGTTTTAATAATAAACTTTGATTTATTTTATACCCGGTGTTAACTGTGTCAAGAAATTTACTTTCAACTAGCTTTGTAATTTTTGAAGTAAATGTAATACTCAGACTCAGGGCCAATTATGTGAGAGACTGTGTACCCCAATTTCCAGCTGCAAACCACTTCAATTTTCCATCAGCTCTATTAAGATATTAGACAATGTTTTATCTCTCCAAAATGAACATGAAGTGTTCTTTTGCAAAGAATAAAAATAATTCCATAGGTTCGTAAAGGTAAATTCACTATAGACAAAAAAAAAACCCAACCCAATTCCCACTTTTAAGGTAGTAAGAAACCTATGCAAAGAGCATGTTGTTCCCTATCGCTCTTCAGATTTCTCCTCCTCTCCTAAGGGTAAATCCAGAATTTCACAGTTCCCCCCTAGAGGCTATCACTCTTCCATATTCCTCCCTGTCACCTTTCTTTCCCTTCTGTTTATTTTTGTGTATAATTCACTTATTTACCAGCCTTGCTTCCATCATTTAAATAACAGGCAAAACACCCACCTTCCTGCCTCTAACCAGTCTTTTCTTCACTTTATCCTACAGGAACTCTCAGCTTCAGCCCAAACATTTTAGAAGCCTGCTTTTTTTTTTTTTTTTTTTGCTTTTCATGGCCACACTGGACTTTCTATAATGAAAATACATAATTGGGCAAGAACACCAATTTGTGTCACCAAAGCAAAGGGCAAAGGTGCCGAATATTCAACTATCATAGAATACTCGTGTCACACAGCAGCTCAGAAATGTACTGAACAAATTATCTACTGCACAGATTATAATTAAAACATCACCTGAAATAATAGATATAAATTCTGTTCTTTAGTTTAGTCCTATAATCCTTGCTCAATAGCATGCTAAGGAAATTAATGTTAAGTTGCAAAAGTATTTTCAATTCTTGTGCTTTCTGTGGTACTCATGCCATTCCATATTTGTGGGATGTGTTTTTGGAAAATTCTGTAGCACAAACTTGGTCGTTGTATTTCCCCATGGTTTTCAACACGAAGCGGAACCTATAATGTATGATTAAATCCCATGTGATTAAGTATCCAACCTATACAGGGTTTCGAGGTGCAGCACAGTTATCCATAATGTCACATATAAATCAATATAAGCATTCAGTTCAAAGGCAAGTATAAGATTATTCTAATCTTTTTAAAAAAAAAAAAAAAAAATCCCAGTATTGCAAACCACCAATTAAGTTGGTTGCCTCTACTTTTACAAGCACTTCCTATGGAATATTTTTGGACTATTGGCAGGAATCAGATTTCTACAAGGGCATTGCCTTAATGAAGAAGGAAAGGAAAGTTAGTTAAAAAGGGAGAGCAAGAACATAAAACATTTTTAAAAAAGAGCTTTCTGCAGGTGGTACTCTAACTTGCAATGAGTCCCTTGAAGGGAATCCTCATGTTGTAAACAAAGCTGCTGATACTACAAGAGAGCAAAACACAATCCATCTCATTTCCAGGACAAAGGCATAGAATTACTTGTAAGTGCCCTATTATATTTTATGGCTTTGAAAGATGTGTTTGGATTTGAACTAGGCCCTTTTTTTTAATTGTTATGTACAGATCAGGGGTGATTTGCTGACAGATGAAACTTGACTTTTGAGGTCAAACAGTAGGCCCAAAGGAGAGAAAAGGCAGTTCAGCTGATATTGACCCTGCTCCCACCCGGACAGGGCAGATTTCTTTGGCTTTTTTCCAGGCTGTAAGAGACAGGCTTGGATCACTTCTAACCAGAAGCTGCATGGTTATCACATGAATCAGAAAGTCTCTACCTATTACTGCTGTCCTCTCTTCTATTCTTTTTTCCATTTCTGTCCCCCTTTTTCTCCCTAAGTTCTCTGCTTTCTTGGGAAGAATACATTTTCTGTTTTTATGGGGCTTTTATGGCTAAGAGTGACTTAGCCATAAGGTATGGTTCATGCATACCTTTCACCAGCAAAGTAATTGCTCTCTTAATCTGTAAATGATAATACTTGTGTGTGCAGATTAGGCTAGTTTCAAACTAGCACACTTGGTTTATGATGTTTTGTCTGTCAATCTTGTGACTATGTTGTTTTATGTTATTTTTACAATTCAGTAAAAATAGCATATCACTCTACTATTAGAATTTCACTCATTCTTACAGTAATTATGCATCTGTTCTGTTATTTGCTTAATAAGTACTGCAAATAGTTTAGAAGTAAAGTAACATTTCCTTATGTAAACCACCAATTTCCTACACAGACACCATAATAGTGTGGTACAGACATGCAACATGAATTATTTAGTCTATTAAAATTTTATGGTACAATCATGCATGCATTATTCTGCATAACAGAAACGGATGGATAGATAGAGCATTTCATTTTTAAAGCTTCAGACACAAACATACACAGAAATCAACCAAGTACTTCATTAAAAAAAAAACGGAACAGTAGAATTTACATGCAAGGAATTACTTTGTAAGATCCTTCAAATTTTATTACTTTCAATAATAAACTAAAAAAAATTGCTGTCACCTTAATATTTTTGTAGTCTCCTTGAAGTCAGAGATTTTTTTATTTAACTTTAGAGACTGCTTTAAGCAATTTAGAGTGGATTCTGCAAGTACTTCAAATTTTAATCTGACATTGCTCTGATGGAGCATTTGGAAAATTAAGTCTTTACTATTCAGAAAAAGGTTGATCAGAACGCCAAACTAAGTACATCATTATATTTTCATTACAGGACAAAAACAATCACGTAACTTCTTATAATCAATTTTGCACAAGAATTCATTGGGTATTTCAAAAAGTTCACCTTTCAAAACAAACATGAAGAAATGTGCACCCAATTCTGTTCACGTCTTATTCACACAGGTGAACACATTGTGAAACCATTTACTGTAGAGTGTGCAGGATTTGCACCCCTTCCGTATCATCTCCACTTTGGTACCCAAATGTGTATAAGAATAAAACACTACTATCCATTGCTGTATTCTAAAAACATTAGATTCAGCAATAAACAAAAGTCTTGGAGTTGATACCTGTGTGACACAGTAGAAAAAACACATTCCACCACAAAAAAAATGCTATATTACTGCATGAGCTAAAAGAGGTCTACTCAGGGGTTGACTGTTATTTCTCTGACACATGTGAACAAAAGAGCATTAAAACTTCAGTATTTTAAGATTAGATTGCCATCTGGTTTTTCATAACACTACTATTCTCAAACAAAAAAAAAGGTAAGGAAACATTCTATTAAATAAAGCATCATAACGATTTGCAGTACAAAAAAATGTTTCAGCTAACTGCTATTTGCCATCTCAAAGAACGAAGGTGAAATCTTGGCCTTGTGCAATTCAAAGAATATGTTGCCATTGACTTCAATCAAACTTTCATTTCAAGACCTTAGGTGGTCTGGGGGGAGAAGAGGATCATTACTTAGGTTGTTAAAAATAGACTGATACATACAAGTAGGAGAAGAAAGAAGATGAGCAAGAAAAGTTTATTTAAGAAAACCTGTCTCATGGATATACTACAATTGCTGCCTGGTGCCGAAGGAAAAGGATCTTGCATCCATTATTTCGGAACTGCCAACAGGCTGTCCTTTTGAACATTAAGCACGTAAAGGCAGAAAAAATAAAATTAAAATAGGACTGACTGACTTTGAATACCACACACAAATAAACTAGGTAGTAACAAACAAATTCCATACATCAGAATAACTAATATTGAAATAATGACTGGAAAACATTTATGAAAATCAAGAGAAAAACTAACACAAAAAAGACTCCAGTCTGAAAAGACATGCACAGTAGGAGTGTAAATGATATGAATAGAAACATAACTACCACAAAGGCGATCCAAGATGATACAGAAAAAAGGGGTTTATCGTTCAAAGGGAAAAGCTCTTTGACCAGCAGTGTGCTGGATGGTAAAGGGGATAATATCAGGTCTTATGCTACTTACAATCAAGTTACGACTGGATTCTACAAACAGTTAACCAATAACTTTAAAAGTAAATACAGCACATTTGTGGGACTCTCTTTCCCCATACATAAATCATGACATATCCATTACATGGTTAGAAGCTGCAAAACTTAGCAATAATAGACTCCAAAGCTGCAATCCCGGTCCACCGACATTAACGGCAAAATTCCCGTTGACTTCAGTGAAGGCAATACCTTCCCTAATGCATAGTATCACATTACTTAAGCTACAAAACCAGTTCTTCTAAATATACTATCCCAATTACATGGTAATTCCAACTATGATTACTATGTAAACTATAGCTTGTAAATTGCTATTACAGTTACATCATTTTTTCTGTCCTGTGATGCTCACAGCACATTAAATGTAAGAGTTTCAGACAAAAAATGAAAACTGTTCTCCGCAGAGAGAACGTTTGTTACTGCTCTTCCTTAAATTGCAAAAGGAACACAGTCAAGTCAAAAGGGTCGATATTGTGCAATTAAAGCAGACGTTGGCAAGAATAATAATGCTAAACAAGCCAAAGTAATACTGTTTGGCTTTTTCAATCACTGCCCTTTGCGTTCATCATTTTATATTTCAGCATTTTCTTCTATTAAATACAACGTTTCCATATTCTTAATATATATATGCTGTATGTATAAAGTCTTTTATGAGTAAAACTGATCTGAACTATTTTAATCATATGGACTTTTGACAATAGTACCAGTCATGTGCTAGATATTAGTATTCACATAATCAACTCAGTCACTTAAGATAAACTGAATGAATTAGAAGTTATTTAAGTTTGAAGGATCAAATAAAGTACTGGAGAAGGAGGAATTAAAAAGCAAAGCAAAGCAAAAAAAAAAAAACAAAAAAACAAAACAAAACAAAACCATCATCTGCATGCTTTTTCTAATGGAGAAGTTGAGGACCTAAAGGCTAGGATGTTTGTCTTCTCAGAAATACTGTATGTACCTATTTAATACATTTCATATTCTTAAAATGGCCTTGAAGTCCACAAAGTTCATTTATTTGGATATAATGAATACAGCATTGTGAGCATCAGAAGTATTCTGCAAAGCTCCACAGAGGAAGAGCACAACACAGTAAGGTAATGGATCCTCATGCTTTCATATGTTACAGCGGGCATTTTAAAAAAGAACTTACTGGATTGTACATCTGATTGAACAACTGTTCAGCTTGCTACATTGCAAAGTTGGAAGGGAGTGAAGCACAGACAGGAAAAGAAGGAAAGATCCAGGAAAACAGCATTAGCTCAACAAAACCAGTGCATTTGCACAGAAGAACTTGTCATAAGAAAGTAGAAATTTAAGATTCTAAACATTCCGTGGTGAAAGTGAGAGGCACTGGGGAAACATAAATGTTGACTTTGGCTCCTAAAAAAGAATAGCTGGAGTAAGAAATTTAAGGTTTGTGTTACTTTCCCTTTCTCAAGTTAAATAACCCATGAAATAAAGAAAGGTGTCCACTTTTGATGATACATTAAGTGCTGGTCTCAAGCAATGAATCATGAGAAGTGCTTTTGGCTGAGGCTGCAATTTATCACCAAAGCTTCAAAGATGGCAATAATAAAAGATTAATTAAATTGTATCATTAAATTTATTACTTTCCTTTTGTTTAACACAAGACTGAATTTTCTATGCAGAATGACTTTTGAACAGTACAGCTTGGCAAAAAGTACTTTAGCAACTGCAAATATGTCAGTAAGCAAGTAAATTTAAGATAATGAAAAACAACAAAAGGAGGAAATTCTAGAGTGGATAATAGGATTATATATATATACACCCACACAGATATATATATAAAACACTT
>NW_009220780.1:42192-42484 GCF_000690835.1 Fulmarus glacialis | reverse complement strand
GTTCTTTCACTAGTAGGAATACAAAGTAAGTCAACAAAAAGTCTGTAGAATTTTGGCAAAAAAAGTATTGAGCATTCTTCTGGGTTTTATGGGGTTTTTTTAATTTTATGAATTTCAATCCATTATCTTTGTCACAAAAAGTTTAATAAGCATGTCTATGGTTTTAAACATTATTTTGTGTCCCAAAATATAGCATGGTCACATAAATAATTACTCTCTAAGAATATCCTATTTATTAATTTTTGAAATGTGTCTATTCTATAAAATTGAAACAGTGGTTTTAGAATCAGCA
>NW_009220780.1:34899-42179 GCF_000690835.1 Fulmarus glacialis | reverse complement strand
GAAATGCAGACAATCCAGTTAACTAATAATGAAAAATATTTGGATCTAATCAGACCCAATCAAAAACATCTTTATTATGAATAAATGAATCTTATTCTCTCCAAAAACAGGAAGGAGAGGAAACAAGGGAAGAAAAACTTTAAAAATTTACAGATTTTGTTTGGACTTGCCCCTTGTACACGTTTTTCTTTCAGGCATAGTACTTTTTACCATTAGTGCTCATGGAGAACTAACTCCTAGCAAATGTGCACAGAATACTATCTTCATATTTATTAGTATAATTTGTTAAAACATATAAATCAACATTAAACTATGATGATTGTACAATACCATAATGAAAAGTGCCTTCTCGATGATATTTTTAGAGAGGAATAATGTGTAAGCTGCATTCAAATGTCTCAAAATAACAGACAGCCCTTTGGAGTCACTTTCGAAAAATAGATATAAACTGTGCCCATTCCTTCTAGCTTCCGTAGTGGTTAATGTTCATACATAAGCACACTTATGGGACACGCAGGTTAATTTACTCTGAACTATGCTGATGTTCCCTCCTACTCTAACTCAGACATATGCAAGAATAACCCAGATTTCTGTTTCAGTTAGTTTCCTAAGGAGTGAAAACATGGTGAAGGTAGATTTCTGGGGACCAATTACTTTTAACACAGGATATTTACAGGTTTGAACATAAAGTATTTTATTAGAGAAAATGTGAATTGAAAATTACTGTTTGGAGTCTACTATCATTAACAGTCACTGTTTCTGTTCAACTAAACATGCCCACAAAGAAGGTTGTAACTACATTTTATTGTGGAAATACCTGGTCTCCTACAAATGTTGGGTGAATTTCCATTGGGGCTTTATGCTGTATTTATAATATAATAAAACTATTATGTTTTCAACTTTCATTTAATAATCCTTTATATTTATACACAGGGAACATACTCCCTTTTTATATGAAAGACATCCCAGACACTCTCTGACTTTTATAAGTGCTTATTTTTCCATGACCGTATGATGTGTTTATATGTACAGTCATAAAAGACTGACTTAGCATTTCAAGTCCTTCAAGAGGATTTTAATTTTTTTTTTTTAAGTGATCTGTGCTTTTAGGATTTTTAACTGGTTTTTAAAATGAAAAAAAAAAGATATTTCAGATTGTAATGAAGTATATTTTGTAGTGAAGTGCAAAGTAAAGAAACACATTTTCTAACAAAAGAAAACAAAATAAAGAACTTCCAGAGAAATAGCTTCTTTGGGTATTTTCATTCTGATATCAATAGCATTTATAAGCTATCAAACATTTAAAGCAGTTGTGTTTCCATTAAAAGCTTTTGTATATGTTTATTGAAAAAGATTCCCTTCCTTCCTCTCCACAACTAAACTTGTAACACAGGTATTTCTTCTGAATTAAAAAATAATATAAGTATAAGGTTTACACTCTAGTATCCTTTACACTTTGCAATACCTTCTTCACAGGTAAGGCTATTGAAACACTGCTTAAACACAGAGCAGGTTACTACTCAACCTGGGTAAAGAGAGTGTCGGAATATTATCCTAACGGTAGTAACATTCATAGAACAAATAAATATTCTCTTCTAGAAAATGAAACATTAAATATCAATATAAAAAAATTCATGTTTGACATACACTTAGTCATGAATTGCAGAAGGCAAACACAATGCCTAAACCCATCAAATATGTCATGAGATTGGTGTTCAAACAATGAGAGCAGACATTACCAAATGACACAGAAAAAGGTCAAAGAAACAATGTATGGTAGAAAAAGCATCAACAAATTTGCAAATCATTTAAGCAAAAACTACTTTAATGCATCATTTTAAATAAAACCATGTAATAAAATATAGGATTTGTATGTTTTCCTTTAAATGCTTGCTTCCACTACTTGCTGAATAGTAATACTGAATTGCTAGCTGAGATAAACTATGCATTATTTTGCTTAATTATCGCAAACGCGTTCACCAAGAAAGCCAAAAAAATGCCAAAATAAAACCTACCTAGAGTTTCCATTTTGGAAGCAGAATTTTTTTGATTAGGAAGTAGAGCATTTCTTGGACAAGCCTTTAATTTTTTCCCATAGTACAAAAATTTCAGTCTACTTCTAATAGCAGTATAAATTCATATACAAACAAATTGCTGGTTTGATAATTTCATTCTGCCCTTCTACTTTCCCTCCAATGTCCTGCTCCCAGTTCACCTATTGGTAGCAGCTTCTCAGAATTCCCTCATATAGGTATTCAAGATAATTTCTGAGGCTTGCTAGTGGCTTTGGTACAAGCCTCTTAAGAAAAAGTTAGCAGTATTTGATGCAAGCATCAGCAAACAGCATAAGATTTTAGATTTACTCCAGAAGAGTAAATAAGCTCATCTTTTCAAAATGAGGGTGGGGGATGTTGATTTTTGTTTTTCTGATTGTTGTTGGTTGTTTGTTTTCAGATGAAACTTACCTTTTTCAACTGTGCTTCCAACTTACTACACTCTTCTTTCTTTTGTTCTATGGCTATTTCTAAAGACTTAAGTTTGGAGTCTCTTTTCAGACCTGCTGATGCCAATGAAGATGCATGTTCTTTGAGATCGATTAAACTAGACTGAAAAATGACCAAGAGTAAAAAGTTAATTCCTAGTCACCAGGACACTAACTTATTGCCAACTTAGTAATCACTTAAATCCTGTTCCCCCTCCCCTTCCCCAAAAAGAATTGACACAAAGATAAGCATTGATAGCAAAAGACACCGTTTTGAGAATACAACCAATTGGAACCACAAGAGCAGGCACAGCAACATAGAAATGTTCATAATACAGACAAGCTGACATTATATTCTGGAGGTACAATTACTTTGAAGTCTGTTGCTCTAACTGACAAATGAAAACAGGAGCAACAATGGAATATTCGAGCCTACTGGAGGCTTATGTAAAGGAAAAAATAGAGATAATGACACACAACTATGCAAAACCTGAAGCAATATTTTATGTACAAAAGTGAGGACTACAAAGAATGCTTAAGACAATAGCAGTTCAGAAGCTGAGCACTAAAATGGCAGAATTTCAGTACGTAAAATGATTCAAGAGTAATCCTAATGCACTTTCTTTCATCATAATGACATAGATAGAAGAACATAGATTTTACTGAAAAGACTGACCTCTTTTTCTGTCAGTTCAGCTTGTAAAGCATTAACTTTCTCCTTCAGGTCTTTGTTTTCTTTTTTATAAGATTCAATTTCTTCAAGTCTTTCTCTGTCATCTCGCTCTCTTTGCTCCTTCAAGCGCTCTATAATTCTTTCCTAACAAGGAAAAAAATTGCAAAATGGAAAAGTTGGGAATCATTTTAAGAAAAGACAGAATAAAATTTCTTTACATTAAGTAGCACTTAGAAAAGTCAACCCTCAGAAGCAGAGGAGGATTGAATTAATGGTATTAAAGTCAATGCAAGATTTCCCCTGATTTCAAAAGCATCAGATCAAGGTTTTAAATACTTGATAAGAGTAACACAGTACAGAACTTTCATTAGATATCTATACTGATACGAAGATTTTTAGTCTTGTGATAGATATGGAAAGTTATTCATCTCAGTAACGTATTTTCTGTATTCATAAGTGATTGAAGTCTTGAATAAAAGTTCAAAACAAAGAGGCCATGACTGGTTTACTCAGCTTGAATTTGGTTATGTTTTTTGAATGCTAGTAGCCTCTATAGTGGTTGCAAGAAGTTTTCGAGATTCCAAATCTAATTAGAAATCAATTACTTGCTAACTATCAGTAACTTACAGTTTACATGTACTATATTTTGAGAGAACAAAAAAAAAAAAGTTGTCCAAGAGACAGAAAAAGTACCCTGATACAACTTATGATATGCAAAGGAAGATTTTTCTTCATCTAATTAACAGTAACCCTACACACATCTAAACTCAACCACGTTTTTAAATGTTTTGCTGATTTCCAGTTACTGTTATAAGGATTGTTGAAAATCACCAGTCAAGGACTGGGTGATGAATTCAAAGGGTGAAATGTAAAAAGCAGTAGTACGGTTTTGTTAAGCTTTGATTATATTCTTCAAAATCACATTCTATCAATACTTGAAGGATGCAAATACCAATGAGAGAAATACTTAGGGTAAAATAAAATAACCACTGAAATTGCATTTGAATTGGGAATAGATCAATTTAAGCAGAGCATGAGGGGAACTAATAGTATCATTTTGGAAGTGATAGTCAGGGGGGCAGTGGAAGCAACATCATTTAGGAAAGTTAAACCTACATGGGACAAAACTACATCCTGACTGATGAAGTTCTACGCTACCAGTGGTGTGGCTCAGGTAGAACCATCAGCATACTCATGGATCCTATTCAAGTCCTTTTGTATTTATGCTTGAAATCTCCCAGAAGTGGTTTTAAGAGTGGGATCAATACTTAAAATACTATTTCATAGAACTGGACAAGACTGATGGAAGCCTAATATTATTAGAAAGAGAGAAAAATCTCATGCTAATTCCCTCTGTCCATGATTCTTTATACTGCCATATATACTACACATATACATAAATTTTACCTTTGCCCATATCAATATACTCTCAGTTGTCATTGTATCTCCCCAAACATTACAATGCAAGCAACATTTCAGCAGCTGTACATCCCATTCTGATTTGTAATAAACTTAGTCATTATAATGGAAGCAAAAAGTTAATTCATTATCAAAATTAGCTTAAGTAGTAACAGCACTTTTAAAAAGCATATATTGTTCATTTTCTCCATACACTAGGTATGATGTTCCTCCAAGCTCTAGAGGATCTTCTGAAGATTGCTTCTGTGTTTTTTAAAGCTCAAGGCATATTTTGCAAAAAGCCAACTTTCAACGCTTACATGCGTAAAAAAGAGCCTAAACTCAAGGCTGTGATTTTCATCCCAGCAGTCTCCAACCTTGGAGATATTAAAAACCCAACTAGACAAGATCCTGAGCTAATTGCTCTAGTTGATCCTGCTTTGAGCAGCTGGGTTGGACTAGGTAATCTCCAGAAGTCTTTTCCAGTCTCATTGGTTCTATGGAATAGGCAGAGACATCTTCTAGATTCTGTACCTCAAACACTGGTTGTTTCTCTTCTGCTCAGGCTCTCTCCCCATTTTCACAATTCATCCCTTTGTAACACTGACCACATCAGCAACTCTGCTGACAACTGTCCATTGCCTCTGCTAGTTGTCTGTTTCTCCTTTCACACTGCATAGCAAAGGAACTAGTTACTAGAAAATGGAACACACACAGTGTTTTCAGAAGACTTGTCCATCAGTGTCCCCTTGTATTTTCAGATTCTATATATCTGCCTTTCACTAAGCATCTGTTGCAGATCTCTCATTTAAGTCACTCTCGTATCATTTAAATGCCATATTATCTGCATGTATACAGTTTAAAACTGATAATCAGTTTCTGTATGAACAGAATAAATATTTTATTATTTTAAATTACTGATTTAAAACTTGGCTACCCTTAAATCAATTTGACTGTAATGAGTTATACATTTCCCTGAAAGTATTTAAATGCCAATTCAAGAAACAGAAAAATTCAGCTTCTCATATTGATCTTTAGTTCTTAGGAATGTCTCTAATGTTTGTGGTTGCTTATCACACAGCTAATTGTAGACCCCACTGTAAGTGCAATTAAGCATATTAGAATTTTAATTTAAATCTTAATTTTTATATTTCCTTATTGTTATTTTAAATATTTAAAAATTAACTTACTTTTGCATTATGTTTATATAGCAAACTAAGCTATAATGCAACATATTTTATTATGTAACATGAGCTGTTAAGATCAAGTATCAAAAGCAGATGTAGGGTATTAATCTTCATAGATGCTTGCTATACGACCAGTCTATTATTGGATGTGAAACTAGGTCTAAGTGAAAAACATGTCCTATATTTCAAATATATTCCTTACAGAGCCATTTCAAACATTTATCTTCCTCTGACACATTAATTTTTTTCTTCCAGTTATATAATATTGGCTTCCAGCTGTAGTAATTTGTTTCACCAATAGTAAAAATTTTTAAAAATGCATCACACTGAGTATTTTATAATGTAATTATATGTATTAGTAAAATTAATGTTAAATATGATCAGGTTTTAAACAATTAGATAAAGATCTTTACCAAATAAGTAGTTATATTGAAGTTTGTAAATAAATGTATTTTGAATCTTTTAGACACTGGAAAATAATCAGCACTATACTGAATAATCTTGTAATAAGAATATTGGTATAGTTAGTTATTATTTGCTACTCAGTTCCTAAGGAAAACCTTTTCAAAGGGCTGGAAGTTCATAGTGCTATTTTCATTTTGCATCTAGCATTCCCCTGACATCAGGGACTCCCTTTCACAATCTAGGTAACTGAATATACATATTACCAAATTAGTGTCACTGTAAGAATCTTCACAGAAAACAGTGTTGACTACTCATATAAAACTCATATCCCTAATTATTTCATTCAGAAAGAAACACACATTGATGACATACTACGTTCCACTTAGCATACAGTAAAAAGATATGGCCAAAACTAAAAGTAGCAGGCTATGTGTAATTAAATCTGTTTCCAAGACAGTATCAACTGTCTATGCACTAAGACCCCTGGCACTGCAGATGTACACAACTCCTGGCTTCATTCAGCCCAATCGCAAAAATCTCCCTTTGACTCATACCTGGCAGGATTTCAGGTAGAAATGTGTTCATACAGAATGAAGGTCCTTCAACAGCAACATTGTGACTATTACACAAATGACAAACAAGCAAATAGTAATTTCTTTTTTTTTTTTAAACTAGTATATTAGCTGGCTTTTGCCATATAGATTATGCAAGAAAGGGATATGAAATATTAAATAACTTCAAGTTTATTCCTAGTAACAAATAATATAAATTCTTAATTCCTTGAATATTAATATTAAAATGCCAGCCTCCACTAAGTGGAATAGTTTAACAACCATTCAGAATCCACTTAGTTATATTCAGGCTTACTTTTATACCAATTCCTTCTTGAAGATTTATTTACCTAAATTATTTCTTTTTTCTTCTGTAACAAATTAAACATAACACTATTTCATCTTATTAACGAACAGTATAAATTTTTTCCCAGTCAATCACAAAAGACAACTAATTTATCTGTCAGCTGCATAAGGCTAAATGTCAAAAACGTGTTAAAAGGCCCTAATATACCATGTTTTACTTGATTAAGAGCTAACTTGCAGAAATCCCAACAATGTGTTCTTGTTTCAGTCTTATTTGC